>NW_026044021.1:2157500-2384740 GCF_937001465.1 Orcinus orca
TACACAGGAACTGGATTACAAAAGAGAACAGGGTCTCAAATTTAGAAAACCAACTTCTGCTTGCTTAAGGGGAAAGGTGAGTTGGGGTGCTGCATAAAACCAGAGATTGAAATGAGCACAGATAAAGTTGCTTAAGCCAAATATGTAATACACAAGAGCTACTCCTTGCTCAACGAAATGGGCTCAACATCCCATATTAAACGCCTAAGAATGTACCTGACTACTAAGTATCTTAAAACCTATGGATTGCTATGTCTCCAAAAGAGAATCAAGCGTGTGTACAGGGGCATAAACGCAGCAGTGATAGGATTCGAGAGGTCCGGTGAGCAAGTGAAGACCCTTTGAAGTCACATTGCATGGTACCCATTCCAAGGGTCTCAACTCTCCACGTTTAAGGGATTCTTCCTTCAGCTAAAGCATGCATGTGGAACCCAGAGTATGATCAACCATGTGATCGGGAGACGTGTTCCAATATGTTTCAGTTCTCGTCCCCTGGTACTCGGGTGCAACATTCCAGACGCTTTACTAACACTCTCCCGACTTGGAGAGTCAGTTCCTATAACCTCCTGTTTGGGCTAGTTTGCAATTTCTGCAGAAGATGAACAGGAATAGGGAGAACCAATGAGAGACTAGCTGGAGGTGTCTGGACGGGCAAATTTAACTCTCATTTCCCACCAGGAAGAGGAATTAACCAAAGGCTCAGCGTGCCGTGCCGGAACCAGATTAGGGCCTGAAGCAATCCTGCGGTGTTGCGGCCAGCTCACAAGAAAGCGAGTTGAAGAAAGGAGCTCAGGGGCACTGTAATTCACAAACCTGCAGAGTTATAAATGACAGCTATCGTCCAAAAATATACTGAAGTAAGGCTGCCAAGAGGACTTGAAAGCGGGGCAGAATGGCAGGAAACCGATTTCAGGAGGTAGACTGGAATTGCATTTAAAGCATAGGAAAAGAGGCGGAACGTCGACAACGTTGCTCTTGGCCAAAAAGGGCGTATGCGTTTTTTCCTGAATATATTCAGGAAAACACGCATAGGCACTTTTTGGCCAACCAAGCAAGCTTGCAAAGGAAATCTGCACTACAATGAGGTCTCACTTCCCCCCGGTCAAAAGGGCCATCTGAAAAAAGTGTAAAATCCAGAAAGGCAGGACAGGCCATGGAGAACTGGGAGACTTGTTATGCTGATGGGCGGGATGTAAATTGCCAACAACCACTGGGGGGAAGTGTATGGTGTTTCCTGAAACATCTAAGAAACAAAGCAACAGAGCCTAGGGCACTTCCACTTATGATCCTATAGCTTAGGGAAATTAAAATCAAAAAGACACAGCCACCCCAAAGTTAGGGACGGCTCTGCTTACAAGAACCTCGTTTAAGGGACAAGTTCAATTTCGCAGAAAGTGAAAAATGGATAAAGAAGTTGTGGTACTTACGTACAATGCAATATCACTCAGCAATGAAATCTATGTCATCAGGCCCGTAGCAGCATAATGAGTGGATTCAGGTATGATGATTCTAACTGAAATAAGTCACACAGAAAAAGAAACATCATAAGATATCACTAATACACGGAATGTAAACTTGGCTACACAGGAACTTGATTACAAAACACAACAGGGTCTCAAATTTAGAAAACCAACTTATGCTTGCTTAAGGGGAAAGGTGAGTTGGGGTGCTGCATAAAACCAGAGATTGAAATGAGCACAGATAAAGTTCCTTAAGCCAAATATGTAATAGACAAGAGCTACTCCTTGCTCAACGAAATGGAGTCAACACCCCATATTAAACGCCTAAGAATGTAGCTGACTAGTAAGTATCTTAAAACCTATGGATTGCTATGTCTCCAAAAGAGAATCAAGCGTGTGTACAGGGGCATAAATGCAGCAGTGATAGGATTGGAGAGGTTTGGTAAGCAAATGAAGACCCTTTGAAATCATATTGCATGGTACCCATTACACGGGTTTCAACTCTCCAGGTTTAAGGGATTCTTCCTTCAGCTAAAGCATGCATGTGGAACACAGAGTATGATCAACCATGTGACCGGGAGACGTGTTCAAATATGTCTCAGTTCTCGTCCCCTGGTACTCGGGTGCAACATTCCAGACGCTTTACTAAAACTCTCCCGACTTGGAGAGTCAGTGCCTTTAACCTCCTGTTTGGCCCAGTTTGCAATTTCTGCGGAAGATGAACAGGAATAGCGAGAAACAATGAGAGACTAGCTGGACGTGTCTGAACGGGCAAATTTAATTCTCATTTCCCACCAGGGAGAGGAATTAACCAAAGGCTCTGCGTGCCGTGCCACAACCAGATTAGGGCCTGAAGCAATCCTGCGGTGTTGCGGCCAGCTCACAAGAAAGCGAGTTGAAGAAAGGAGCTCAGGGGCACTGTAATTCACAAACCTGCAGAGTTATAAATGACAGCTATCGTCCAAAAATATACTGAAGTAAGGCTGCCAAGAGGACTTGAAAGCGGGGCAGAATTGTAGGAAACCGATTTCGGTAGGTAGACTGGAATTGCATTTAAAGCATAGGAAAAGAGGCAGAACGTCGACAATGATGCACTTGGCCAAAAAGGGCGTATGCGTTTTTTCCTGAATATATTCAGGAAAAAACGCATACGCCCTTTTTGGCCAACCAAGCAAGCTTGCAAAGGAAATCTGCACTACAATGAAGTCTCACTTCCCCCCGGTCAAAAGGGCCATATGAAAAAAGTGTAAAATCCAGAAAGGCAGGACAGGCCATGGAGAACTGGGAGCCTTGTTATGCTGATGGGTGGGATGTAAATTCCCAACAGCCACTCGGGAGAAGTGTATGGTGTTTCCTGAAACATCTAAAAAACAAAGCAACAGAGCCTAGGGCACTTCCACTTATGGTCCTATAGCTTAGGGAAATTAAAATCAAAAAGACACAGCCACCCCAAAATTTGGGACGGCTCTGTTTACAAGAACCGCATTTATGGTACAAGTTCAATATTGCAGAAAGTGAAAAATGGATAAAGAAGTTGTGGTACTTACGTACAATGCAATATCACTCAGCAATGAAATCTATGTCATCAGGCCCGTTGCAGCATAATGAGTGGATTCAGGTATGATGATTCTAACTGAAATAAGTCACACAGAAAAAGAAACATCATAAGATATCACTAATACACGGAATGTAAACTTGGCTACACAGGAACTGGATTACAAAACAGAACAGGGTCTCAAATTTAGAAAACCAACTTATGCTTGCTTAAGGGGAAAGGTGAGTTGGGGTGATGCATAAAACCAGAGACTGAAATGAACACAGATAAAGTTCCTTAAGCCAAATATGTAATAGACAAGAGCTACTACTTGCTCAACGAAACTGACTCAATACCCCATGTTAAACGCCTTATAATGTACCTGACTAGTAAGTATCTTAAAACCTATGGATTGCTATGTCTCTGAAAGAGAATCAAGCGTGAGTACCGGGGCATAAACGCAGCAATGATAGGATTGGAGAGGTTCGGTGAGCAAACGAAGACCATTTGAAGACATATTTCATGGTACCCATTCCACGGGTCTCAACTCTCCAGGTTTAAGGGATTCTTCCTTCAGCTAAAACACGCATGTGGAACCCAGAGTATGATCAACTGTGTGATCGGGAGACGTGCTGAAATATGTCTCAGTTCTCATCCCCTGGTACTCAGGTGCAACATTCCAGACGCTTTACTAACACTCTCCCGACTTGGAGAGTCAGTGCCTTTAACCTCCTGTTTGGCCCAGTTTGCAAATTCCACGGAAGATGAACAGGAATAGGGAGAACCAATGAGAGACTAGCTGGAGGTGTCTGGACGGGCAAATTTAACTTCCAATTCCAACCAGGAAGAGGAATAAACCAAAGGCTCAGCGTGACGTGCCGGAACCAGATTAGGGCCTGAAGCAATCCTGCGGTGTTTCGGCCAGCTCACAAGAAAGCGAGTTGCAGAAAGGAGCTCAGGGGCACTGTAATTCACAAACCTGCAGAGTTATAAATGACAGCTATCGTTCAAAAATATACTGAAGTAAGGCTGCCAAGAGGACTTGAAAGCGGGGCAGAATTGCAGGAAACCGATTTCAGGAGGTAGACTGGAATTGCATTTAAAGCATAGGAAAAGAGGCAGAACTTGCACAATGATGCACTTTGCCAAAAAGGGCGTATGCGTTTTTTCCTGAATATATTCAGGAAAAAACGCATACGCCCGTTTTGGCCAACCAAGCAAGCTTGCAAAGGAAATCTGCACTACAGTGAAGTCTCACTTCCCCGCAGTCAAAAGGGCCATCTGAAAAAAGTGTAAAATCCAGAAAGGCAGGACAGGCGTTGGAGAACTGGGAGCCTTGTTATGCTGATGGGCGGGATGTAAATTGCTAACAGCCACTCGGGAGAAGTGTATGGTGTTTCCTGAAACATCTAAAAAACAAAGCAACAGAGCCTAGTGCACTTCCTCTTGTGGTCCTATAGCTTAGGGAAATTAAAATGAAAAAGACACAGCCACCCCAAAATTTGGTTCGCTCTTATTACAAGAACCTCGTTTACGGTACAAGTTCAATATCACAGAAAGTGAAAAATGGATAAGGATGTTGTGGTACTTACGTACAATGCAATATCACTCAGCAATGAAATCTATGTCATCATGACCGTAACAGCATAATGAGTGGATTCAGGTATGATGATTTTAACTGAAATATGTCACACAGAAAAAGAAACATCATAAGATATCACTAATACACGGAATGTAACCTTGGCTACACAGGAACTGGATTACAAAACAGAACAGGGTCTCAAATTTAGAAAACCAACTTATGCTTGCTTAAGGGGAAAGGTGAGTTGGGGTGCTGCATAAAACCAGAGAATGAAATGAGCACAGATAAAGTTCCTTAAGCCAAATATGTAATAGACAAGAGCTACTCCTTGCTCAACGAAATGGACTCAAAACCCCATGTTAAACGCCATATAATGTACCTGACTAGTAAGTATCTTAAAACCTATGGATTGCTATGTCTCTGAAAGAGAACCAAGCGTGAGTACAGGGCCATAAACGCAGCAGTGATAGGATTGGAGAGGTTGGGTGACCAAATGAAGACCCTTTGAAGTCATATTGCATGGTACCCATTCCACGGGTCTCAACTCTCCAGGTTTAAGGGATTCTTCCTTCAGCTAAAACATGCATGTGGAACCCAGAGTATGATCAACCGTGTGATCGGGAGACGTGTTGAAATATGTCTCAGTTCTCGTCCCCTGGTACTCGGGTGCAACATTCCAGACGCTTTACTAACACTCTCCCGACTTGGAGAGTCAGAGCCTTTAACGTCCTGTTTGGCCCAGTTTGCAAATTCCGCGGATGATTAACAGGAATAGGGAGAACCAATGAGAGACTAGCTGGAGGTGTCTGGACGGGCAAATTTCACTCCCATTTCCCACCAGGAAGAGGAATTAACCAAAGGCTCAGCGTGCCGTGCCGGAACCAGATTAGGGCCTGAAGCAATCCTGCGGTGTTGCGGCCAGCTCACAAGAAAGCGAGTTGAAGAAAGCAGCTCAGGGGCACTGTAATTCACAAACCTGCAGAGTTATAAATGACAGCTATCGTCCAAAAATATACAGAAGTAAGGCTGCCAAGAGGACTTGAAAGCGGGGCAGAATTGCAGGAAACCGATTTCAGGAGGTAGAGTGGAATTGCATTTAAAGCATAGGAAAAGAGGCAGAACGTCCACAATGATGCACTTGGCCAAAAAGGGCGTACACGTTTTTTCCTGAATATATTCAGGAAAAAATGCATACGCCGTTTTTTGCCAACCAAGCAAGCTTGCAAAGGAAATCTGCACTACAATGAAGTCTCACTTCCCCCTGGTCAAAAGGGCCATCTGAAAAAAGTGTAAAATCCAGAAAGGCAGGACAGGCCATGGAGAACTGGGAGCCTTGTTATGCTGATGGGCGGGATGTAAATTGCCAACAGCCACTCGGGAGAAGTGTATGGTGTTTCGGGAAACATCTAAGAAACAAAGCAACAGAGCCTAGGGCACTTCCACTTATGGTCCTATAGCTTAGGGAAATTAAAATCAAAAAGACACAGCCACCCCAAAGTTTGGGACCTCTCTGTTTACAAGAACCTCGTTTACGGTACAAGTTCAATATCGCAGATAGTGAAAAATGGATAAAGAAGTTTTGGTACTTATGTACAATGCAATATCACTCAGCAATGAAATCTATGTCATCAGGCCCGTAGCAGCATAATGAGTGGATTCAGGTATGATGATTCTAACTGAAATAAGTCACACAGAAAAAGAAACATCATAAGATATCACTAATACACGGAATGTAAACTTGGCTACACAGGAACTGGATTACAAAAGAGAACATGGTCTCAAATTTAGAAAACCAACTTATGCTTGCTTAAGGGGAAAGGTGAGTTGGGGTGCTGCATAAAACCAGAGATTGAAATGAGCACAGATAACGTTCCTTAAGCCAAATATGGACTTGAAAGCCGGGCAGAATTGCAGGAAACCGATTTCAGGAGGTAGACTGGAATTGCATTTAAAGCATAGGAAAAGAGGCAGAAGGTCGACAATGATGCACTTGGCCAAAAAGGGCGTATGCGTTTTTTCCTGAATATATTCAGGAAAAAACGCATACGCCCTTTTTGGCCAACCAAGCAAGCTTGCAAAGGAAATCTACACTACAATGAAGTCTCACTTCCCCCTGGTCAAAAGGGCCATCTGAAAAAAGTGTAAAATCCAGAAAGGCAGGACAGGCCATGGAGAACTGGGAGCCTTGTTATGCTGATGGGCGGGATGTAAATTGCCAACAGCCACTTTGTAGAAGTGTATGGTGCTTCCTGAAACATCTAAAAAACAGAGGAACAGAGCCTAGAGCACTTCCACTTATGGTCCTATAGCTTAGGGAAATTAAAATCAAAAAGACACAGCCACCCCAAAGTTTGGGATGGCTCTGTTTATCAGAACCTCTTTTGTGGTACAAGTTCAATGTCGCAGAAAGTGAAGAATGGATAAAGAAGTTGTTCTACTTACGTACAATGCAATATCACTCAGCAATGACATCTATGTCATCAGGCCCGTAGCAGCATAATGAGTGGATTCAGGTATGATGATTCTAACTGAAATAAGTCACACAGAAAAAGAAACATCATAAGATATCACTAATACACGGAATGTAAACTTGGCTACACAGGAACTGGATTACAAAACAGAACAGGGTCTCAAATTTAGAAAACCAACTTATGCTTGCTTAAGGGGAAAGGTGAGTTGGGGTGCTACATTAAACCAGAGATTGAAATGAGCACAGATAAAGTTCCTTAAGCTAAATATGTAATAGACAAGAGCTACTCCTTGCTCAACGAAATGGACTCAACACCCCATATTAGACGCCTAAGAATGTACCTGATTAGTAATTATCTTAAAAGCTATGGATTGCTATGTCTCCAAAAAAGAATCAAGCGTGTGTACAGGGGCATAAACGCAGCAGTGATAGGATTGGAGAGGTTCGGTGAGCAAATGAAGACCCTTTGAAGTCATATTGCATGGTACCGATTCCACGGGTCTCAACTCTCCACGTTTAAGGGATTCTTCCTTCAGCTAAAACATGCATGTGGAACCCAGAGTATGATCAACCGTGTGATCGGTAGACGTGTTCCAATATGTCTCAGTTCTCGTCCCCTGGTACGCGGGTGCAACATTCCAGACACTTTACTAACACTCTCCCGAATTGGAGAGTCAGTGCCTTTAACCTCCTGTTTGGCCCAGTTTACAATTTCTGCGGAAGATGAACAGGAATAGGGAGAACCAATGAGAGACTAGCTGGAGGTGTCTGGACGGGCAAATTTAACTCTCATTTCCCACCAGGAAGAGGAATTAACCAAAGGCTCAGCGTGCCCTGCCGGAACCAGATTAGGGCCTGAAGCAATCCTGCGGTGTTGCGGCCAGCTCACAAGAAAGCGAGTTAAAGAAAGGAGCTCAGGGGCACTGTAATTCACAAACCTGCAGAGTTATAAATGACAGCTATCCTCCAAAAATATACTGAAGTAAGGCTGCCAAGAGGACTTGAATGCGGGGCAGAATTGCAGGAAACCGATTTTAGGAGGTACACTGGAATTGCATTTAAAGCATAGGAAAAGAGGCAGAACGTCGACAATGATGCACTTGGCCAAAAACGGCGTATGCGTTTTTTCCTGAATATATTCAGGAAAAAACGCATACGCCCTTTTTGGCCAACCAAGCAAGCTTGCAAAGGATATCTGCACTACAATGAAGTCTCACTTCCCCTGGTCAAAAGGGCCATCTGAAAAAAGTGTAAAATCCAGAAAGGCAGGACAGGCCATGGAGAACTGGGAGCCTTGTTATGCAGATGGGCGGGATGTAAATTGCCAACAGCCACTCAGGAGAAGTGTATGGTGTTTCCTGAAACATCTAAAAAACAAAGCAACAGAGCCTAGCGCACTTCCACATATGGTCCTATAGCTTAGGGAAATTAAAATAAAAAAGACACAGCCACCCCTAAGTTTGGGAAGGCTCTGTTTACAAGAAACTCGTTTAAGGGACAAGTTCAATATCGCAGAAAGTGAAAAATGGATAAAGCAGTTGTGGTACTTACGTACAATGTAATATCACTCAGCAATGAAATCTATGTCAACAGGCCCATAGCAGCATAATGAGTGGATTCAGGTATGATGATTCTATGTGAAATAAGTCACACAGAAAAACAAACATCATAAGATATCACTAATACACGGAATGTAAACTTGGCTACACAGGAACTGGATTACAAAACAGAACAGGGTCTCAAATTTAGAAAACCAACTTATGCTTGCTTAAGGGGAAAGGTGAGTTGGGGTGTTGCATAAAACCAGAGATTGAAATGAGCACACATAAAGTTCCTTAAGCAAAATATGTAATACACAAGAGCTACTCCTTGCTCAACGAAATGGGCTCAACATCCCATATTAAACGCCTAAGAATGTACCTGACTAGTAAGTATCTTAAAACCTATGGATTGCTACGTCTCCAAAAGAGAATCAAGCGTGTGTACAGGGGCATAAACGCAGCAGTGATAGGATTGGAGAGGTCCGGTGAGCAAGTGAAGACCCTTTGAAGTCACATTGCATGGTACCCATTCCAAGGGTCTCAACTCTCCACGTTTAAGGGATTCTTCCTTCAGCTAAAGCATGCATGTGGAACCCAGAGTATGATCAACCATGTGATCGGGAGACGTGTTCCAATATGTCTCAGTTCTCGTCCCCTGGTACTCGGGTGCAACATTCCAGACGCTTTACTAACACTCTCCCGACTTGGAGAGTCAGTGCCTTTAACCTCCTGTTTGGCCCAGTTTGCAATTTCTGCGGAAGATGAACAGGAATAGGGAGAACCAATGAGAGACTAGCTGGAGGTGTCTGGACGGGCAAATTTAACTCTCATTTCCCACCAGGAAGAGGAATTAACCAAAGGCTCAGCGTGCCGTGCCAGAACCAGATTAGGGCCTGAAGCAATCCTGCGGAGTTGCGGCCAGCTCACAAGAAAGCGAGTTGAAGAAAGGAACTCAGGGGCACTGTAATTCACAAATCTGCAGAGTTATAAATGACAGCTATCGTCCAAAAATATACTGAAGTAAGGCTGCCAAGAGGACTTGAAAGCGGGGCAGAATTGCAGGAAACCAATTTCAGGAGGTACACTGGAATTGCATTTAAAGCATAGGAAAAGAGGCAAAACGTCGACAATGATGCACTTGGCCAAAAAGTGCGTATGAGTTTTTTCCTGAATATATTCAGGAAAAAACGCATACGCCCTTTTTGGCCAACCAAGCAAGCTTGCAAATGAAATCTGCACTACAATGAAGTCTCACTTGCCCCCAGTCAAAAGGGCCATCTGAAAAAAGTGTAAAATCCAAAAAGGCAGGACAGGCCATGGAGAACTGGGAGCCTTGTTATGCTGATGGGCGGGATGTATATTACCAACAGCCACTCGGGAGAAGTGTATGGTGTTTCCTGAAACATCTAAAAAACAAAGCAACAGAGCCTAGGGCACTGCCACTTATGGCCCTATAGCTTAGGGAAATTAAAATCAAAAAGACACAGCCACCCCTAAGTTTGGGACGGCTCCGTTTACAAGAAACTCGTTTACGGGACTAGTTCAATATCGCAGAAAGTGAAAAATGGATAAAGAAGTTGTGGTACTTACGTACAATGCAATATCACTCAGCAATGAAATCTATGTCATCAGGCCCGTAGCAGCATAATGAGTGGATTCAGGTATGATGATTCTAACTGAAATAAGTCACACAGGAAAAGAAACATCATAAGATATCACTAATACACGGAATGTAAACTTGGCTACACAGTAACTGGATTACAAAAGAGAACAGGGTCTCAAATTTAGAAAACCAACTTATGCTTGCTTAAGGGGAAAGGTGAGTTGGGGTGCTGCATAAAACCAGAGATTGAAATGAGCACAGATAAAGTTCCTTAAGCCAAATATGTAACAGACAAGAGCTACTCCTTGCTCAACGAAATGTACTCAACACCCCATATTAAACGCCTAAGAATGTACCTGACTAGTAAGTATCTTAAAACCTATGGATCGCTATGTCTCCGAAAGAGAATCAAGCGTGTGTACAGGGGGAATAAACGCAGCAGTGATAGGATTGGAGAGGTTCGGTGAGCAAATGAAGACCCTTTGAAGTCATATTTCATGGTACCCATTCCACGGGTCTCAGCGCTCCAGGTTTAAGGGATTCTTCCTTCAGCTAAATCATACATGTGGAACCCAGAGTATGATCAACCGTGTGATCGGGAGACGTCTTCCAATATGTCTCAGTTCTCGTCCCCTGGTACTCGGGTGCAACATTCCAGACGCTTTACTAACACTCTCCCGACTTGGAGAGTCAGTGCCTTTAACCTCCTGTGTGGCCCAGTTTACAATTTCTGAGGAAGATGAACAGGAATAGGGAGGACCAATGAGAGACTAGCTGGAGGTGTCTGGACGGGCAAATTTAACTCTCATTTCCCACCAGGAAGAGGAATTAACCAAAAGTTTAGCGTGCCGTGCCGGAACCAGATCAGGGCCTGAAACAATCCTGCGGTGTTGCGGCCAGCTCACAAGAAAGCGAGTTGAAGAAAGGAGCTCAGGGGCACTGTAATTCACAAACCTGCAGAGTTATAAATGACAGCTATCGTCCAAAAATATACTGAAGTAAGGCTGCCAGGAGGACTTGAAAGCGGGGCAGAATTGCAGGAAACTGATTTCAGGAGGTAGACTGGAATTGCACTTAAAGCATAGGAAAAGAGTCAGAACGTCGACAATGATGCACTTGGCCAAAAAGGGCGTATGCGTTTTTTCCTGAATATATTCAGGAAAAAACGCATACGCCCTTTTTGGACAACTAAGCAAGCTTGCAAAGGAAATCTGCACTACAATGAAGTCTCACTTCCCCATGGTCAAAAGGGCCATCTGAAAAAAGTGTAAAATCCAGAAAGGCAGGACAGGCCATGGAGAACTGGGAGCCTTGTTATGCTGATGGGCGGGATGTAAATTGCCAACAGCCACTCGGGAGAAGTGTATGGTGTTTCCTGAAACATCTAAGAAACAAAGCAACAGAGCCTAGGGCACTTCCACATATGGTCCTATAGCTTAGGGAAATTAAAATCAAAAAGACACAGCCACCCCAAAGTTTGGGAAGGCTCTGTTTACAAGAACCTCGTTTACGGGACAAGTTCAATATCGCAGAAAGTGAAAAATGGATAAAGAAGTTTTGGTACTTACGTACAATGCAATATCACTCAGCCATGAAATCTATGTCATCAGGCCCGTAGCAGCATAATGAGTGTTTTCAGGTATGATGATTCTAACTGAAATAAGTCACACAGAAAAACAAACATCATAAGATATCACTAATACACGGAATATAAACTTGGCTACACAGGAACTGGATTACAAAACAGAACAGGGTCTCAAATTTAGAAAACCAACTTATGCTTGCTTAAGGGGAAAGGTGAGTTGGGGTGCTGCATAAAACCAGAGATTGAAATGAGCACAGAGAAAGTTCCTTAAGCCAAACAGGTAATAGACTAGAGCTACTACTTGCTCAACGAAATGGACTCAACACCCCATATTAAACGCCTAAGAATGTACCTGACTAGTAAGTATCTTAAAACCTATGGATTGCTATGTCTCCGAAAGAGAATCAAGCGTGTGTACAGGGGCATAAACGCAGCAGTGATAGGATTGGAGAGGTTCGGTGAGCAAATGAAGACCCTTTGAAGTCATATTGCATGGTACCCATTCCACGGGTCTCAACGCTCCAGGTTTAAGGGATTCTTCCTTCAGCTAAATCATGCATGTGGAACCCAGAGTATGATCAACTGTGTGATCGGGAGACGTGTTCCAATATGTCTCAGTTCTCGTCCCCTGGTACTCGGGTGCAACATTCCAGACGCTTTACTAAAATCTCCCGACTGGGAGAGTCAGTGCCTTTAACCTCCTGTTTGGCCCAGTTTGCAATTTCTGCGGAAGATGAACAGGAATAGGGAGGACCAATGAGAGACTAGCTGGAGGTGTCTGGACGGGCAAATTTAACTCTCATTTCCCACCAGGAAGAGGAATTAACCAAACGTTCAGCGTGCCGTGCCGGAACCAGATTAGGGCCTGAAACAATCCTGCGGTGTTGCGGCCAGCTCACAAGAAAGCGAGTTGAAGAAAGGAGCTCAGGGGCACTGTAATTCACAAAGCTGCAGAGTTATAAATGACAGCTATCGTCCAAAAATATACTGAAGTAAGGCTGCCAAGAGGACTTGAAAGCGGGCCAGAATTTCAGGAAACCGATTTCAGGAGGTAGACTGGAATTGCACTTAAAGCATAGGAAAAGAGGCAGAACGTCGACAATGATGCACTTGGCCCAAAAGTGCGTATACGTTTTTTCCTGAATATATTCAGGAAAAAATGCATACGCCCTTTTTGGCCAACCAAGCAAGCTTGCAAAGGAAATCTGCACTACAATGAAGTCTCACTTCCCCCTGGTCAAAAGGGCCATCTGAAAAAAGTGTAAAATCCAGAAAGGCAGGACAGGCCATGGAGAACTGGGAGCCTTGTTATGCTGATGGGCGGGATAAAAATTCCCAACAGCCACTCGGGAGAAGTGTATGGTGTTTCCTGAAACATCTAAAAAACAAAGCAACAGAGCCTAGGGCACTTCCACATATGGTCCTATAGCTTAGGGAAATTAAAATCAAAAAGACACAGCCACCCCTAAGTTTGGGACGGCTCTGTTTACAAGAACCTCGTTTACGGTACAAGTTCAATATTGCAGAAAGCGAAAAATGGATAAAGAAGTTGTGGTACTTACGTACAAGGCAATATCACTCAGCAATGAAATCTATGTCATCAGGCCCGTAGCAGCATAATGAGTGGATTCAGGTATGATGATTCTAACTGAAATAAGTCACACAGAAAAAGAAACATCATAAGATATCACTAATGCACGGAATGTAAACTTGGCTACACAGGAACTGAATTACAAAACAGAACAGAGTCTCAAATTTAGAAAACCAACTTATGCTTGCTTAAGGGGAAAGGTGAGTTGGGGTGCTGCATAAAACCAGAGATTGAAATGAGCACAGATAAAGTTCCTTAAGCCAAATATGTAATAGACAAGAGCTACTCCTTGCTCAACGAAATGGACTCAACACCCCATATTAAACGCCTAAGAATGTACCTGACTAGTAAGTATCTTAAAACCTATGGATTGCTATGTCTCTGAAAGAGAATCAAGTGTGTGTACAGGGGCATAAACGCAGCAGTGATAGGATTGGAGAGGTTCGGTGAGCAAATGAAGACCCTTTGAAGTCATATTGCATGGTACCCATTCCACGGGTCTCAACTCTCCAGGTTTAAGGGATTCTTCCTTCAGCTGAAACATGCATGTGGAACCCAGAGTATGATCAACCGTGTGATCGGGAGACGTGTTCAAATATGTCTCAGTTTTCGTCCCCTGGTCCTCGGGTGCAACATTCCAGACGCTTTACTAACACTCTCCTGACTTGGAGAGTCAGTGCCTTTAACCTCCTGTTTGGCCCAGTTTGCAATTTCTGCGGAAGATGAACAGGAATAGGGAGGACCAATGAGAGACTAGCTGGAGGTGTCTGGACGGGCAAATATAACTCTCATTTCCCACCAGGAAAGGAATTAACCAAAGGCTCAGCGTGCCATGCCGGATCAAGGTTAGGGCCTGAAGCAATCCAGCGGTGTTAGGGCCAGCTCACAAGAAAGTGAGTTGAAGAAAGGAGCTCAGGGGCACTGTAATTCACAAACCTGCAGAGTTATAAATGACAGCTATCATCCAAAAATATACTGAAGTAAGGCTGCCAAGAGGACTTGAAAGCGGGCCAGAATTGCAGGAAACCGATTTCAGGAGGTAGACTGGAATTGCATTTAAAGCATAGGAAAAGAGGCAGAACGTCCACAATGATGCACTTGGCCAAAAAGGGCGTATGCGTTTTTTCCTGAATATATTCAGGAAAAAACGCATACGCCCCTTTTTGGCCAACCAAGCAAGCTTGCAAAGGGAATCTGCACTACAATGAAGTCTCACTTCCCCCCGGTCAAAAGGGCCATCTGAAAAAAGTGTAAAATCCAGAAAGGCAGGACAGGCCATGGAGAATTGGGAGCCTTGTTATGCTGATGGGCGGGATGTAAATTGCCAACAGCCACTAGGGAGAAGTGTATGGTGTTTCCTGAAACATCTAAAAAACAAAGCAACAGAGCCTAGGTTAATTCCCCTTATGGTCCCATAGCTTAGGGAAATTAAAATCAAAAAGACACAGCCACCCCAAAGTTTGGGACGGCTCTGTTTACAAGAACCTCGTTTACGGGACAAGTTCAATATTGCAGAAAGTGAAAAATGGATAAAGAAGTTGTGGTACTTACGTACAATGCAATATCACTCAGCAATGAAATCGGTGTCATCAGGCCCGTGCAGCATAATCAGTGGATTCAGGTATGATGATTCTAACTGAAATAAGTCACAAGAAAAAGAAACATCATAAGATATCACTAATACACGGAATGTAAACTTGGCTACACAGGAACTGGATTATAAAACACAACAGGGTCTCAAATTTAGAAAATCAACTTATGCTTGCTTAAGGGGAAAGGTGAGTTGGGGTGCTGCTTAAAACCAGAGATTGAAATGAGCACAGATAAAGTTCCTTCAGCCAAATATGTAATACACAAGAGCTACTCCTTGCTCAACGAA
The DNA here is from genome assembly GCF_937001465.1 of Orcinus orca. Lineage (NCBI taxonomy): Eukaryota > Metazoa > Chordata > Mammalia > Artiodactyla > Delphinidae > Orcinus > Orcinus orca. The sequence goes on from NW_026044021.1 coordinate 2,172,746, forward strand.
ATGGACACAACACCTCATATTAAACGCCTAAGAATGTAGCTGACTAGAAAGTATCTTAAAAGCTATGGATTACTATGTCTCCGAAAGAGAATCAAGCGTGTGTACAGGGGCATAAACGCAGCAGTGATAGGATTGGAGAGGTTCGGTGAGCAAATGAAGACCCTTTGAAGTCATATTGCATGGTACCCATTCCACGGGTCTCAACTCTCCAGGTTTAAGGGATTCTTCCTTCAGCTAAAACATGCATGTGGAACCCAGAGTATAATCAACCGTGTGATCGGGAGACGTGTTCCAATATGTCTCAGTTCTCGTCCCCTGGTACTCGTGTGCAACATTCCAGACGCTTTACTAACTCTCTCCCAACTTGGAGAGTCAGTGCCTTTAACCTCCTGTTTGGCCCAGTTTGCAAATTCCGCGGAAGATGAACAGGAATAGGGAGAACCAATGAGAGACAAGCTGGAGGTGTCTGGACGGGCAAATTTAACTCTCATTTCCCACCAGGAAGAGGAATTAACCAAAGGCTCAGCATGCCATGCCAGAACCAGATTAGGGCCTGAAGCAATCCTGCAGTGTTGCGGGCAGCTCACAAGAAAGTGAGTTAAAGAAAGGAGCTCAGGGGCACTGTAATACACAAACCTGCAGAGTTATAAATGACAGCTATCGTCCAAAAATATACTGAAGTAAGGCTGCCAAGAGGACTTGAAAGCGGGGCAGAATTGCAGGAAACCGATTTCAGGAGGTAGACTGGAATTGCATTTAAAGCATAGGAAAAGAGGCAGAACGTCGACAATGATGCACTTGGCCAAAAAGGGCGTATGCGTTTTTTCCTGAATATATTCAGGAAAAAATGCATACACACTTTTTGGCCAACCAAGCAAGCTTGCAAATGAAATCTGCACTACAATGAAGTCTCACTTCCCCCCGGTCAAAAGGGACATCTGAAAAATGTGTAAAATCCAGAAAGGCAGGACAGGCCATGGAGAACTGGGAGCCTTGTTATGCTGATGGGCAGGATGTATATTGCCAACAGCCACTCCGGAGAAGTGTATGGTGTTTCCTGAAACATCTAAAAAACAAAGCAACAGAGCCTAGGGCACTTCCACTTATGGCCCTATTGCTTAGGGAAATTAAATTCAAAAAGACACAGCCACCCCAAACTTTGGGACGGCTGTGTTTACAAGAAACTCGTTTACGGTGCAAGTTCAATATCGCAGAAAGTGAAAAATGGATAAAGAAGTTGTGGTACTTATGTACAATGCAGTATCACTCAGCAATGAAATCTATGTCATCAGGCCCATAGCAGCATAATGAGTGGATTCAGGTATGATGATTCTAACTGAAATAAGTCACACAGAAAAAGAAACATCATAAGATATCACTAATACACGGAATGTAAACTTGGCTACACAGGAACTGGATTACAAAAGAGAACAGGGTCTCAAATTTAGAAAACCAACTTATGCTTGCTTAAGGGGAAAGGTGAGTTGGGGTGCTGCATAAAACCAGAGATTGAAATCAGCACAGATAAAGTTCCTTAAGCCAAATATGTAATAGACAAGAGCTACTCCTTGCTCAACGAAATGGACTCAACACCCCATATTAAACGCCTAAGAATGTAGCTGACTAGTAAGTATCTTAAAACCTATGGATCACATTGTCTCCGAAGAGAATCAAGCGTGTGTACAGGGGCATAAACGCAGCAGTGATAGGACTGGAGAGGTTCGGTGAGCAAATGAAGACCCTTTGAAGTCATATTGCATGGTACCTATTCCACGGGTCTCAACTCTCCAATTTTAAGGGATTCTTCCTTCAGCTAAATCATGCATGTGGAACCCAGAGTATGATCAACCGTGTGATTGCGAGACTTGTTGCAATATGTCTCAGTTCTCGTCCCCTGGTACTCGGGTGCAACATTCCAGACGCTTTACTAACACTCTCCCGACTTGGAGAGCCAGTGCCTTTAACCTCCTGTTTGGCCTAGTTTGCAATTTCTGCGGAAGATGAACAGGAATAGGGAGAACCAATGAGAGACTAGCTGGAGGTGTCTGGACGGGCAAATTTAACTCTCATTTCCCACCAGGAAGAGGAATTAACCGAAGGCTCAGCGGGCCATGCCAGAACAAGATTAGGGCCTGAAGCAATCCTGCGGTGTTGCGGCCAGCTCACAAGAAAGCGAGTTGAAGAAAGTAGCTCAGGGGCACTGTAAATCACAAACCTGCAGAGTTATAAATGACAGCTATCGTCCAAAAATATACTGAAGTAAGTCTGCCAAGAGGACTTGAAAGCGGGGCAGAATTTCAGGAAACCAATTTCAGGAGGTACACTGGAATTGCATTTAAAGCATAGGAAAAGAGGCAGAACGTCGACAATGATGCACTTGGCCAAAAAGGGCGTATGCGTTTTTTCCTGAATATATTCAGGAAAAAACGCATATGCCCTTTTTGGCCAACCAAGCAAGCTTGCAAAGGAAATCTGCACTACAATGAAGTCTCACTTCCCCCCAGTGAAAAGGGCCATCTGAAAAAAGTGTAAAATCCAGAAAGGCAGGACAGGCCATGGAGAACTGGGAGCCTTGTTATGCTGATGGGCGGGATGTAAATTGCCAACAGCCACTCGGGAGAAGTGTATGTTGTTTCCTGAAACATCTAAAAAACAAAGCAACAGAGCCTAGGGCACTTCCACTTATGGTCCTATAGCTTAGGGAAATTAAAATAAAAAAGACACAGCCACCCCGAAGTTTGGGACGGCTCTGTTTACAAGAACCTGGTTTACGGTACAAGCACAATATCGCAGAAAGTGAAAAATGGATAAAGAAGTTGTGGTACTTATGTACAATTGAATATGACTCAGCAATGAAATCTATGTCATCAGGCCCGTAGCAGCATAATGAGTGGATTCAGGTATGATGATTCTAACTGAAATAAGTCACACAGAAAAAGAAACATCATAAAATATCACTAATACACGGAACGTAAATTTGGCTACACAGGAACTGAATTACAAAACAGAACAGGGTCTCAAATTTAGAAAACCAACTTATGCTTGCTTAAGGGGAAAGGTGAGTTGGGGTGCTGCATTAAACCAGAGATTGAAATGAGCACAGATAAAGTTCCTTAAGCCAAATATGTAATAGACAAGAGCTACTCCTTGCTCAACGAAATGGACTCAACACCCCATATTAAACGCCTAAGAATGTACCTGACTAGTAAGTATCTTAAAAGCTATGGATCGCTATGTCTCCGAAAGAGAATCAAGCGTGTGTACAGGGGCATAAACGCAGCAGTGATAGGATTGGAGAGTTTCAGTGAGCAAATGAAGACCCTTTGAAGTCATATTGCATGGTACCCATTCCACGGGTCTCAACTCTCCAGGTTTAAGGGATTCTTCCTTCAGCTAAAGCATGCATGTGGAACCCAGAGTATGATCAACTATGTGATCGGGAGACGTGTTCCAATAAGTCTCAGTTCTCGTCCCCTAGTACTCGGGTGCAACATTCCAGATGCTTTACTAACACTCTCCCGTCTTGGGGAGTCAGTGCCTTTAACCTCCTGTTTGGCCCAGTTTGCAATTTCTGCGGAAGATGAACAGGAATAGGGAGAACCAATGAGACACTAGCTGGAGGTGTCTGGACAGGCAAATTTAACTCTCATTTCCCACCAGGAAGAGGAATTAACCAAAGGCTCAGCGTGCTGTGCCGGAACCAGATTAGGGCCTGAAGCAATCCTGCGGTGTTGCGGCCATCTCACAAGAAAGCGAGTTGAAGATAGGAGCTCAGGGGCACTGTAATTCACAAACCTGCAGAGTTATAAATGACAGCTATCGTCCAAAAATATACTGAAGTAAGGCTGCCAAGAGGACTTGAAAGCGGGGCAGAATTGCAGGAAACCAATTTCAGGAGGTAGACTGGAATTGCATTTAAAGCATAGGAAAAGAGGCAGAACGTCGACAATGATGCACTTGGCCAAAAAGGGCGTATGCGTTTTTTCCTGAATATATTCAGGAAAAAACGCATACGCCCTTTTTGGCCAACCAAGCAAGCTTGCAAAGGAAATCTGCACTACAATGAAGTCTCACTTCCCCCCGGTCAAAAGGGCCAACTGAAAAAAGTGTAAAATCCAGAAAGGCAGGACAGGCCATGGAGAACTGGGAGCCTTGTTATGCTGATGGGCGGGATGGAAATGGCCAACAGCCACTCCGGAGAAGTGTATGGTGTTTCCTGAAACATCTAAAAAACAGAGCAACAGAGCCTAGGGCACTTCCACTTATGGCCCTATAGCTTAGGGAAATTAAAATCCAAAAGACACAGCCACCCCTAAGTTTGGGACGGCTCTGTTTACAAGAAACTCATTTACGGGACAAGTTCAATATCACAGAAAGTGAAAAATGGATAAAGCAGTTGTGGTACTTACGTACAATGTAATATCACTCAGCAATGAAATCTATGTCATCAGGCCCATAGCAGCATAATGAGTGGATTCAGGTATGATGATTCTATCTGAAATAAGATACACAGAAAAAGAAACATCATAAGATATCACTAATACACGGAATGTAAACTTGGCTACACCGGAACTGGATTACAAAACAGAACAGGGTCTCAAATTTAGAAAACCAACTTATGCTTGCTTAAGGGGAAAGGTGAGTTGGGGTGCTGCATAAAAGCAGAGATTGAAATGAGCACAGATAAAGTTCCTTAAGCCAAATATGTAATAGACAAGAGCTACTCCTTGCTCAACGAAATGGACTGAAACCCCATATTAAACGCCTAAGAATGTACCTGACGAGTAAGTATCTTAAAAGCTATGGATTGCTATGTCTCCAAAAGAGAATCAAGCGTGTGTACAGGGGCATAAAAGCAGCAGTGATAGGATTGGAGAGGTTCGGTGAGCAAATGAAGACCCTTTGAAGTCATATTGCATGGTACCCATTCCACGGGTCTCAACTCTCCAGGTTTAAGGGATTCTTCCTTCAGCTAAATCATGCATGTGGAACCCAGAGTGTGATCAGGAGACGTGTTCAAATATGTCTCAATTCTCGTCCCCTGGTACTCGGGTGCAACATTCCAGATGGTTTACTAACACTCTCCCGACTTGGAGAGTCAGTGCCTTTAACCTCCTGTTTGGCCCAGTTTGCAATTTCTGCGGAAGATGAACAGGAATAGGGAGGACCAATGAGAGACTAGCTGGAGGTGTCTGGACGGGCAAATTTAACTCTCATTTCCCACCAGGAAGAGGAATTAACCAAAGGCTCAGCGAGCCCTGCCGGAACCAGATTAGGGCCTGAAGCAATCCTGCAGTCTTGCGGCCAGCTCACAAGAAAGCGAGTTGAAGAAAGGAGCTCAGGGGCACTGTAATTCACAAACCTGCAGAGTTATAAATGACAGCTATCGTCCAAAAATATACTGAAGTAAGGCTGCCAAGAGGACTTGAAAGCGGGGCAGAATTGCAGGAAACCGATTTCAGGAGGTAGACTGGAATTGCATTTAAAGCATAGGAAAAGAGGCAGAACGTCCACAATGATGCACTTGGCCAAAAAGGGCGTATGCGTTTTTTCCTGAATATATTCAGGAAAAAAAGCATACGCACTTTTTGGCCAACCAAGCAAGCTTGCAAAGGAAATCTGCACTACAATGAAGTCTCACTTCCCCCCGGTCAAAAGGGCCATCTGAAAAAAGTGTAAAATCCAGAAAGGCAGGACAGGCCATGGAGAACTGGGAGCCTTGTTATGCTGATGGGCGGGATGTAAATTGCCAACAGCCACTCGGGAGAAGTGTATGGTGTTTCCTGAAACATCTAAAAAACAAAGCAACAGAGACTAGGGCACTTCCACTTATGGTCCTATAGCTTAGGGAAATTAAAATCAAAAAGACACAGCCACCCCAAAGTTTGGGACGGCTCTGTTTACAAGAACCTCATTTACGGTACAAGTTCAATATCGCAGAAAGCGAAAAATGGATAAAGATGTTGTGGTACTTACGTACAATGCAATATCACTCAGCAATGAAATCTATATCATCAGGCCCATAGCAGCATAATCAGTGGATTCAGGTATGATGATTCTAACTGAAATAAGTCACACAGAAAAAGAAACATCATAAGATATCACTAATACACGGAATGTAAACTTGGCTACACAGGAACTGAATTACAAAACAGAAGAGGGTCTCAAATTTAGAAAACCAACTTATGCTTGCTTAAGGGGAAAGGTGAGTTGGGGTGCTGCATAAAACCAGAGATTAAAATGAGCACAGATAAAGTTCCTTAAGCCAAATATGGAATAGACAAGAGCTACTCCTTGCTCAACGAAATGGACTCAACACCCCATATTAAACGCCTAAGAATGTACCTGACTAGTAAGTATCTTAAAACCTATGGATTGCTATGTCTCCGAAAGAGAATCAACCATGTGTACAGGGGCATAAATGCCAGCAGTGATAGGATTGGAGAGGTTCGGTGAGCAAACGAAGACCCTATGAAATCATATTGCATGGTACCCATTCCACGGGTCTCAACTCTCCAGGTTTAAGGGATTCTTCCTTCAGCTAAAACATGCATGTGGAACCCAGAGTATGATCAATCGTGTGATCGGGGGATGTGTTCCAATATGTCTCAGTTCTCGTCCCCTGGTACTCGGGTGCAACATTCCAGACGCTTTACTGACACTCTCCCGACTTGGAGAGTCAGTGCCTTTAACCTCCTGTCTGGCCCAGTTTGCAAATTCCGCGGAAGATGAACAGGAATAGGGAGAACCAATGAGAGACTAGCTGGAGGTGTCTGGACGGGCAAATTTAACTCTCATTTCCCACCAGGAAGAGGAGTTAACCAAAGGTGCAGTGTGCCGTGCCGGAACCAGATTAGGGCCTGAAGCAATCCTGCGTGTTGCGGCCAGCTCACAAGAAAGCGAGTTGAAGAATGGAGCTCAGGGACACTGTAACTCACAAACCTGCAGAGTTATAAATGACAGCTATCGTCCAAAAATATACTGAAGTAAGGCTGCCAAGAGGACTTGAAAGTGGGGCAGAATTGCAGGAAACTGAATTCAGGAGGTAGACTGGAATTGCATTTAAAGCATAGGAAAAGAGGCAGAACGTCCACAATGATGCACTTGGTCAAAAAGGGCGTATGCGTTTTTTCCTGAATATATTCAGGAAAAAACGCATACGCCCTTTTTGGCCAACCAAGCAAGCTTGCAAAGGAAATCTGTACTACAATGAAGTCTCACTTTCCCCCGGCCAAAAGGGCCATCTGAAAAAAGTGTAAGATCCAGAAATGCAGGACAGGCCATGGAGAACTGGGAGCCTTGTTATGCTGATGGGCGGGATGTAAATTGCCAACAGCCACTGGGGAGAAGTGTATGGTGTTTCCTGAAACATCTACAAAACAAAGCAACAGAGCCTAGGGCACTTCCACATATGGTTCTATAGCTTAGGGAAATTAAAATCAAAAAGACACAGCCACCCCAAAGTTTGGGATGGCTCTGTTTACAAGAACCTCGTTTATGGTACAAGTTCTTTTTCGCAGAAAGTGAAGAATGGATAAAGAAGTTGTGGTACTTACGTACAATGCAATATCACTCAGCAATGAAATCTATGTCATCAGGCCCGTAGCAGCATAATGAGTGGATTCAGGTATGACGACTCTAACTGAAATAAGCCACACGGAAAAAGAAACATCATAAGGTATCATTAATACACAGAATGTAAACTTGGCTACACAGGAACTGGATTACAAAACAGAACAGGGTCTCAAATTTAGAAAACCAACTTATGCTTGCTTAAGGGGAAAGGTGAGTTGGGGTGCTGCATAAAACCAGAGATTGAAATGAGCACAGATAAAGTTCCTTAAGCCAAATATGTAATAGACAAGAGCTACTCCTTGCTCAACGAAATGGACTCAACATCCCATATTAAACGCCTAAGAATGTACCTGACTAGTAAGTATCTTAAAACATATGGATTGCTATGTCTCCGAAAGAGAATCAAGCGTGTGTACAGGGGCATAAACACAGCAGTGATAGGATTGGAGAGGTTCGGTGAGCAAATGAAGACCCTTTGAAGTCATATTGCATGGTACCCATTCCACAGGTCTCAACTCTCCAGGTTTAAGGGATTCTTCCTTCAGCTAAAACATGCATGTGGAACCCAGAGTATGATCAACCGTGTGACCGGGAGACGTGTTCCAATATGTCTCCATTCTCGTCCCCTTGTACTCGGGTGCAACATTCCAGACGCTTTACTAACACTCTGCCGACTTGGAGAGTCAGTGCCTTTAACCTCCTGTTTGGCCCAGTTTGCAATTTCTGCGGAAGATGAACAGGAATAGGGAGAACCAATGAGAGACTAGCTGGAGGTCTCTGGACGGGCAAATTTAACTCTCAATTCCCACCAGGAAGAGGAATTAACCAAAGGCTCAGCGTGCCGTGCCGGAACCAGATTAGGACCTGAAGCAATCCTGCGATGTTACGGCCAGCTCACAAGAAAGCGAGTTGAAGAAAGGAGCTCAGGGGCACTGTAATTCACAAACCTGCAGAGTTATAAATGACAGCTATCATCCAAAAATATACTGAAGTAAGGCTGCCAAGAGGACTTCAAAACGGGGCAGAATTGCAGGAAACTGATTTCAGGAGGTAGACTGGAATTGCATTTAAAGCATAGGAAAAGAGGCAGAACGTGCACAATGATTCACTTGGCCAATAAGGGTGTATGCGTTTTTTCCTGAATATATTAAGGAAAAAACGCATACGCCCTTTTTGGTCAACCAAGCAAGCTTGCAAAGGAAATCTGCACTACAATGAAGTCTCACTTCCCCCCAGTCAAAGGGGCCATCTGAAGAAAGTGTAAAATCCAGAAAGGCAGGACAGGCCATGGAGAACTGGGAGCCTTGTTATGCTGATGGGCGGGATGTAAATTGCCAACAGCCACTGGGGAGAAGTGTATGGAGTTTCCTGAGACATCTAGAAATCAAAGCAACAGAGCCTAGGGCACTTCCACTTATGGTCCTATAGCTTAGGAAAATTAAAATCAAAAAGACACAGCCACCCCAAAGTTTGGGATGGCTCTGTTTACAAGAACCTCATTTACGGTACAAGTTCAATGTCGCAGAAAGTGAAGAATGGATAAAGAAGTTGTGGTACTTACGTACAAAGCAATATCACTCAGCAATGAAATGTATGTCATCAGGCCCGTAGCAGCATAATGCGTGGATTCAGGTAGGATGATTCTAACTGAAATAAGTCACACAGAAAAACAAACATCATAAGATATCACTAATACACGGAATGTAAACTTGGCTACACAGGAACTGGATTACAAAACAGAACAGGGTCTCAAATTTAGAAAAACAACTTATGCTTGCTTAAGGGGAAATGTGAGTTGGGGTGCTGCATAAAACCAGAGGTTGAAATGAGCACAGATCAAGTTCCTTAAGCCAAATATGTAATAGACAAGAGCTACTCCTTGCTCAACGAAATGGACTCAACACCCCATATTAAACGCCTAAGAATGTATCTGACTAGTAAGTATCTTAAAACCTATGGATTGCTATGTCTCCAAAAGAGAATCAAGCGTGTGTACAGGGGCATAAACACAGCAGTGATAGGATTGGAGAGGTTCGGTGAGCAAATGAAGACCCTTTGAAGTCATATTGCATGGTACCCATTCCACGGGTCTCAACTCTCCAGGTTTAAGGGATTCTTCCTTCAGCTAAAACATGCATGTGGAACCCAGAGTATGATCAACTGTGTGATCGGGAGACGTGTTCCAATATGTCTCAGTTTTCGTCCCCTGGTATTCGGGTGCAACATTCCAGACGCTTTACTAACACTCTCCCGACTTGGAGAGTCAGTGCCTTTAACCTCCTGTTTGGCCCAGTTTGCAATTTCTGCGGAAGATGAACAGGAATAGGGAGAACCAATGAGAGACTAGCTGGAGGTGTCCGGACAGGCAAATTTAACTCTCATTTCCCACCAGGAAGAGGAATTAACCAAAGGCTCAGCGAGCCGTGCCGGAACCAGATTAGGGCCTGAAGCAATCCTGCGGTGTTGCGGCCAGCTCACAAGAAAGCAAGTTGAAGAAAGGAGCTCAGGGTCACTGTAATTCACAAACCTGCAGAGTTATAAATGACAGCTATCGTCCAAAAATATACTGAAGTAAGGCTGCCAAGAGGATTTGAAAGCGGGGCAGAATTGCAGGAAACCGATTTCAGGAGGTACACTGGAATTGCATTTAAAGCATAGGAAAAGAGGCAGAATGTCGACAATGATGTACTTGGCCAAAAAGGGCGTATGCGTTTTTTCCAGAATATATTCAGGAAAAAACGCATACGCACTTTTTGGCCAACCAAGCAAGCTTGCAAAGGAAATCTGCACTACAGTTAAGTCTCACTTCCCCCCGGTCAAAAGAGCCATCTGAAAAAAGTGTAAAATCCAGAAATGCAGGACAGGCCATGGAGAACTGGGAGCCTTGTTATGCTGATGGGCGGGATGTAAATTGCCAACAGCCACTGGGGAGAAGTGTATGGTGTTTCCTGAAACATCTAAAAAACAAAGCAACAGAGCCTAGGGCACTTCCACATATGGTTCTATAGCTTAGGGAAATTAAAATCAAAAAGACACAGCCACCCCAAAGTTTGGGATGGCTCTGTTTACAAGAACCTCGTTTACGGTACATGTTCTTTTTCGCAGAAAGTGAAGAATGGATAAAGAAGTTGTGGTATTTACGTACAATGCAATATCACTCAGCAATGAAATCTATGTCATCAGGCCCTTAGCAGCATAATGAGTGGATTCAGGTATGATGATTCTAACTGAAATAAGCCACACAGAAAAAGAAACATCATAAGATATCACTAATACACGGAATGTAAACTTGGCTACACAGGAACTGGATTACAAAACAGAACAGGGTCTCAAATTTAGAAAACCAACTTATGCTTGCTTAAGGGGAAAGGTGAGTTGGGGTGCTGCATAAAACCAGAGATTGAAATGAGCACAGATAAATTTCCTTAAGCCAAATATGTAATAGACAAGAGCTACTCCTTGCTCAACGAAATGGACTCAACACCACATATTAAAGACCTAAGAATGTACCTGACTAGTAATTATCTTAAAACCTATGGATTGTTATATCTCTGAAAGAGAATCAAGCATGTGTACAGGGGTAAAAACGCAGCAGTGATAGGATTGGAGAGGTTCGGTGAGCAAATGAAGACCCTTTGAAGTCATATTGCATGGTACCCATTCCACGGGTCTCAACTCTCCAGGTTTAAGGGATTCTTCCTTCAGCTAAAACATGGATGTGGAACCCAGAGTATGATCAACCGTGTGATCGGAAGACGTGTTCAAATATGTCTCAGTTCTCGTCCCCTGGTACTCGGGTGAAACATTCCAGACGCTTTACTAACTCTCTCCCGACTTGGAGAGTCAGTGCCTTTAACCTCCTGTTTGGCCCAGTTTGCAATTTCTGCGGAAGATGAACAGGAATAGGGAGAACCAATGAGAGACTAGCTGGAGGTGTCTGGACGGGCAAATTTAACTCTCATTTCCAACCAGGAAGAGGAATTAAACAAAGGCTCAACATGCCATGCCGGAACCTGATTAGGGCCTGATGCAATCCTGCGGTGTTGCGGCCAGCTCACAAGAAAGCGAGTTGAAGAAAGGAGCTCAAGGGCACTGTAATTCACAAACCTGCAGAGTTATAAATGACAGCTATCGTCCAAAAATATACTGAAGTAAGGCTGCCAAGAGGACTTGAAAGTGGGGCAGAATTGCAGGAAACCGATTTCAGGAGGTAGACTGGAATTGCATTTAAAGCATAGGAAAAGAGGCAGAACGTCGACAATGATGCACTTGGCCAAAAAGGGCGTATGTGTTTTTTTCCTGAATATATTCAGGAAAAAATGCATACGCACTTTTTGGCCAACCAAGCAAGCTTGTAAAGGAAATCTGCACTAAAATGAAGTCTCAATTCCCCCCGGACAAAAGGGCCATCTGAAAAAAGTGTAAAATCCAGAAAGGCAGGACAGGCCATGGAGAACTGGGAGCCTTGTTATGCTGATGGGCGGGATGTAAATTGCCAACAGCCACTCTGGAGAAGTGTATGGTGTTTCCTGAAACATCTAAAAAGCAAAGCAACAGAGCCTAGGGCACTTCCACTTATGGTCCTATGGCTTAGGGAAATTAAAATCAAAAAGACACAGCCACCCCAATGTTTGGGACGTCTCTGTTTAAAAGAACCTCGTTTACGGTACAAGTTCAATATCGCAGAAAGTGAGAAATGGATAAACAAGAAGTGGTACTTACGTACAATGCAATATCACTCAGCAATGAAATCTATGTCATCAGGCCCGTAGCAGCATAATGACTGGATTCAGGTATGATGACTCTAACTGAAATAAGTCACACAGAAAAAGAAACATCATAAGATATCACTAATACATGGAATATAAACTTGGCTACACAGGAACTGGATTACAAAACACAACAGGGTCTCAAATGTAGAAAACCAACTTATGCTTGCTTAAGGGGAAAGGTGAGTTGGGGTGCTGCATAAAACCAGAGATTGAAATGAGCACAGATAAAGTTCCTTAAGCCAAATATGTAATACACAAGAGCTACTCCTTGCTCAACGAAATGGTCTCAACACCCCATATTAAACGCCTAAGAATGTACCTGACTAGTAAGTATCTTAAAACCTATGGATTGCTATGTCTCCGAAAGAGAATCAAGCGTGTGTACAGGGGCATAAACGCAGCAGTGATAGGATTGGAGAGGTTCGGTGAGCAAATGAAGACCCTTTGAAGTCATATTGCATGGTACCCATTCCACGGGTCTCAACTCTCCAGGTTTAAGGGATTCTTCCTTCAGCTAAAACATGGATGTGGAACCCAGAGTATGATCAACCGTGTGATCGGAAGACGTGTTCAAATATGTCTCAGTTCTCGTCCCCTGGTACTCGGGTGAAACATTCCAGACGCTTTACTAACTCTCTCCCGACTTGGAGAGTCAGTGCCTTTAACCTCCTGTTTGGCCCAGTTTGCAATTTCTGCGGAAGATGAACAGGAATAGGGAGAACCAATGAGAGACTAGCTGGAGGTGTCTGGACGGGCAAATTTAACTCTCATTTCCAACCAGGAAGAGGAATTAAACAAAGGCTCAACATGCCATGCCGGAACCTGATTAGGGCCTGATGCAATCCTGCGGTGTTGCGGCCAGCTCACAAGAAAGCGAGTTGAAGAAAGGAGCTCAAGGGCACTGTAATTCACAAACCTGCAGAGTTATAAATGACAGCTATCGTCCAAAAATATACTGAAGTAAGGCTGCCAAGAGGACTTGAAAGTGGGGCAGAATTGCAGGAAACCGATTTCAGGAGGTAGACTGGAATTGCATTTAAAGCATAGGAAAAGAGGCAGAACGTCGACAATGATGCACTTGGCCAAAAAGGGCGTATGTGTTTTTTTCCTGAATATATTCAGGAAAAAATGCATACGCACTTTTTGGCCAACCAAGCAAGCTTGTAAAGGAAATCTGCACTAAAATGAAGTCTCAATTCCCCCCGGACAAAAGGGCCATCTGAAAAAAGTGTAAAATCCAGAAAGGCAGGACAGGCCATGGAGAACTGGGAGCCTTGTTATGCTGATGGGCGGGATGTAAATTGCCAACAGCCACTCTGGAGAAGTGTATGGTGTTTCCTGAAACATCTAAAAAGCAAAGCAACAGAGCCTAGGGCACTTCCACTTATGGTCCTATGGCTTAGGGAAATTAAAATCAAAAAGACACAGCCACCCCAATGTTTGGGACGTCTCTGTTTAAAAGAACCTCGTTTACGGTACAAGTTCAATATCGCAGAAAGTGAGAAATGGATAAACAAGAAGTGGTACTTACGTACAATGCAATATCACTCAGCAATGAAATCTATGTCATCAGGCCCATAGCAGCATAATGACTGGATTCAGGTATGATGACTCTAACTGAAATAAGTCACACAGAAAAAGAAACATCATAAGATATCACTAATACATGGAATATAAACTTGGCTACACAGGAACTGGATTACAAAACACAACAGGGTCTCAAATGTAGAAAACCAACTTATGCTTGCTTAAGGGGAAAGGTGAGTTGGGGTGCTGCATAAAACCAGAGATTGAAATGAGCACAGATAAAGTTCCTTAAGCCAAATATGTAATACACAAGAGCTACTCCTTGCTCAACGAAATGGTCTCAACACCCCATATTAAACGCCTAAGAATGTACCTGACTAGTAAGTATCTTAAAACCTATGGATTGCTATGTCTCCGAAAGAGAATCAAGCGTGTGTACAGGGGCATAAACGCAGCAGTGATAGGATTGGAGAGGTTCGGTGAGCAAATGAAGACCCTTTGAAGTCATATTGCATGGTACCCATTCCACGGGTCTCAACTCTCCAGGTCTAAGGGATTCTTCCTTCAGCTAAAACATGCATGTGTAACCCAGAGTATGATCAACCGTGTGATCGGGAGACGTGTTCCAATATGGTTCAGTTCTCGTCCCCTGGTACTCGGGTGCAACATTCCAGACGCTTTACTAACTCTCTCCCAACTTGGAGAGTCAGTGCCTTTAAACTCCTGTTTGGCCCAGGTTGCAATTTCTGCGGAAGATAAACAGGAATAGGGAGAACCAATGAGAGACTAGCTGGAGGTTTCTGGAGGTGCAAATTTAACTCTCATTTCCCACCAGGAAGAGGAATTAACCAAAGGCTCAGCGTGCCATGCCAGAACCAGATTAGGGCCTTAAGCAATCCTGCGGTGTTGCGGCCAGCTCACAAGAAAGTGAGTTGAACAAAGGAGCTCAGGGGCACTGTAATTCACAAACCTGCAGAGTTATAAATGACAGCTATCGTCCAAAAATATACTGAAGTAAGCCTGCCAAGAGGACTTGAAAGCGGGGCAGAATTGCAGGAAACCGATTTCAGGAGGTAGACTGGAATTGCATTTAAAGCATAGGAAAAGAGGCAGAACGTCGACAATGATGCACTTGGCCAAAAAGTGCGTATGCTTTTTTTCCTGAATATATTCAGGAAAAAACGCATACGCCCTTTTTGGCCAACCAAGCAAGCTTGCAAAGGAAATCTGCACTACAATGAAGTCTCTCTTCCCCCTGGTCAAAAGGGCCATCTGAAAAAAGTGTAAAATCCAGAAAGGCAGGACAGGCCATGGAGAACTGGGAGCCTTGTTATGCTGATGGGCGGGATGTAAATTGCCAACAGCCACTGGGGAGAAGTGTATGGTGCTTCCTGAAACATCTAAAAAACAAAGCAACAGAGCCTAGGGCACTTCCACTTATGGTCCTATAGCTTAGGGAAATTAAAATCAAAAAGACACAGCCACCCCTAAGTTTGGGACGGCTCTGTTTACAAGAAACTCGTTTACCGGACAAGTTGAATATCGCAGAAAGCGAAAAATGGATAAAGAAGTTGTGGTACTTACGTACAATGCAATATCACTCAGCAATGAAATCTATGTCATCAGGCCCTTAGCAGCATAATGAGTGGATTCAGGCATGATGATTCTAACTGAAATAAGTCACACAGAAAAAGAACCATCATAAGATATCACTAATACACTGAATGTAAACTTGGCTACACAGGAACTGAATTACAAAACAGAACAGGGTCTCAAATTTAGAAAACCAACTTATGCTTGCTTAAGGGGAAAGGTGAGATGGGGTGCTGCATAAAACCAGAGATTGAAATGAGCACAGATAATGTTCCTTAAGCCAAATATGTAATAGACAAGAGCTACTCCTTGCTCAACGAAATGGACTAAACACCCCATATTAAACGCCTAAGAATGTACCTGACTAGTAAGTATCTTAAAACCTATGGATTGCTATGTCTCCGAAAGAGAATCAAGCATGTGTACAGGGTCATAAACGCAGCAGTGATAGGATTGGAGAGGTTCGGTGAGCAAATGAAGACCCTTTGAAGTCATATTGCATGGTACCCATTCCACGGGTCTCAACTCTCCAGGTTTAAGGGATTCTTCCTTCAGCTAAAACATGCATGTGGAACCCAGAGTATGATCAACCGTGTGATCGGGAGACGTGTTCCAATATGTCTCAGTTCTCGTCCCCTGGTACTCGGGTGCAACATTCCAGACGCTTTACTAACTCTCTCCCGACTTGGAGAGTCAGTGCCTTTAACCTCCTGTTTGGCCCAGTTTGCAATTTCTGCGGAAGATGAACAGGAATAGGGAGAACCAATGAGAGACTAGCTGGAGGTGTTTGGACGGGCAAATTTAACTCTCATTTCCCACCAGGAAGAGGAATTAACCAAAGGCTCAGCGTGCTGTGCCGGTACCAGATTAGGGCCTGAAGCAATACTGCGGTGTTGCGGCCAGCTCACAAGAATGCGAGTTGAAGAAAGGAGCTCAGGGGCACTGTAATTCACAAACCTGCAGAGTTATAAATGACAGCTATCGTCCAAAAATATACTGAAGTAAGCCTGCCAAGAGGACTTGAAAGCGGGGAAGAATTGCAGGAAACCGATTTCAGAAGGTAGACTGGAATTGCATTTAAAGCATAGGAAAAGAGGCAGAACGTACACAATGATGCACTTGGCCAAAAAGGGCATATGTGTTTTTTCCTGAATATATTCATGAAAAAACGCATACCTCCTTTTTGGCCAACCAAGCAAGCTTGCAAAGGAAATCTGCACTACAATGAAGTCTCACTTCCCCCCGGTCATAAGGGCCATCTGAAAAAAGTGTAAAATCCAGAAAGGCAGGACAGGCCATGGAGACTGGGAGACTTGTTATGCTGATGGGCGGGATGTATATTGCCAACAGCCACTGGGGAGAAGTGTATGGTGCTTCCTGAAACATCTAAAAAACAAAGCAACAGTGCCTAAGGCACCTCCACTTATGTTCCTATAGCTTAGGGAAATTAAAATCAAAAAGACACAGCCACCCCAAAGTTTGGGACGGCTCTGTTTACAAGAACCTCATTTACTGTACAAGTTCAATATCGCACAAAGTGAAAAATGGACAAAGAAGCTGCGGTACTTACGTACAATGCAATATCACTCAGCAATGAAATCTATGTCATCAGGCCCATAGCAGCATAATGAGTGGATTCAGGTATGATGATTCTAACTGAAATAAGTCACACAGAAAAAGAAACATCATAGGATATCACTAATACACGGAATGTAAACTTGGCTACACAGGAACTGAATTACAAAACAGAACAGTGTCTCAAATTTAGAAAATCAACTTATGCTTGCTTAAGGGGAAAGGTGAGTTGGGGTGCTGCATAAAACCAGAGATTGAAATGAGCACAGATAAAGTTCCTTAAGCCAAATATGTAATAGACAAGAGCTACTCCTTGCTCAACGAAATGGGCTCAACTCCCCATATTAAACGCCTAAGAATGTACCTGACTAGTAAGTATCTTAAAACCTATGGATTGCTATGTCTCTGAAAGAGAATCAAGCCTGTGTACAGGGGCATAAACGCAGCAGTGATAGCATTGGAGAGGTTCTGTGAACAAATGAAGACCCTTTAAAGTCATATTGCATGGTACCCATTCCACGGGTCTCAACTCTCCAGGTTTAAGGGATTCTTCTTTCAGCTAAATCATGCATGTGGAACCCAGAGTATGATCAACCGTGTGATCGGGAGACGTGTTCCAATATGTCTCAGTTCTCCTCCCCTGGTACTTGGGTGCAACTTTCCAGACGCTTTACTAACACTCTCCCGACTTGGAGAGTCAGTGCCTTTAACCTCCTGTTTGGCCCAGTTTGCAATTTCTGCGGAAGATGAACAGGAATAGGGAGAACCAATGAGAGGCTAGCTGGAGGTGTCTGGACGGGCAAATTTAACTCTCATTTCCCACCAGGAAGAGGAATTAACCAAAGGCTCAGCGTGCCGTGCCAGAACCAGATTAGGGCCTGAAGCAATCCTGCGGTGTTGCGGCCACCTCACAAGAAAGCGAGTTGTAGAAAGGAGCTCAGGGGCACTGTAATTCACACACCTGCAGAGTTATAAATGACAGCTATCGTCCAAAAATATACTGAAGTAAGGCTGCCAAGAGGACTTGAAAGCGGGGCAGAATTGCAGGAAACCGATTTCAGGAGGTAGACTGGAATTGCATTTAAAGCATAGGAAAAGAGGCAGAACGTCCACAATGATGCACTTCGCCAAAAAGGACGTATGCGTTTTTTCCTGAATATATTCAGGAAAAAACGCATACGCACTTTTTGGCCAACCAAGCAAGCTTGCAAAGCAAATCTGCACTACAATGAAGTCTCACTTTCCCCCGGTCAAAAGGGCCATCTGAAAAAGTGTAAAATCCAGAAAGGCAGGACAGGCCATGGAGAACTTGGAGCCTTGTTATGCTGATGGGTGGGATGTAAATTGCCAACAGCCACTGGGGAGAAGTGTATGGTGTTTCCTGAAACATCTAAAAAACAAAGCAACAGAGCCTAAGGCACTTCCACTTATGGTCCTATAGCTTAGGGAAATTAAAATCAAAAAGACACAGCCACCCCAATATTTGGGATGGCTCTGTTTACAGGAACCTCTTCTGCAGCACAAGTTAAATATGCCAGAGAGCAAATAATGGATAAAGAAGTTGCGGTACTTACGTACAACAGAATACCTCTCAGCAATGAAAACTATGTCACCAGGCCCGTACCAGCATAATGAGTGGATTGAGGCACGGTGATTCTAAGTGAAAAAAGTCACACAGAAAAAGAAACATCATAAGGTACCACTAATACATGGAATGAGAACTTGGCTACACATGAACTGATTTACAAAACAGAACACGGTCTCAAATTTAGAAAACCAACTTATGCTTGCTTAAGTGGGAAGGTGAGTTGGGGTGCTGCATAAAACCAGAGTTTGAAATTAGCACAGATACCGTTCAATAAGCCAAATATTTAATAGACAAGACCTACCTCTTGCTCAAGGAAATGGACTCAGCAATGAGGTATCACCTCACACCTGGTAGAATGGGCATCATCAGAAAATCTACAAACAAAAAATGCTGGAAAGGGTGTGGAGAAAAGGAACCCTCTTCCACTACTGTTGGGAATATAAATTGATACAGTCACTATGAAGAACAATATGGAGTTTCTTAAGAAACTAACAGTAGAATTACCATATGATACAGCAATCCCAGTTCTGGACATATACCCAGACAAAACCATAAATCAAAAAGAGACATTCACCGCAATGTTCATTGCCTCACTCTTTACAATATCGAGGTAATGGAAGCAACCTAAATGCCCACAGACAGACGAATGCATAAAGCTGTGGTACATATATAAAATGGAATATTACTAAGCCATGAAAAGGAATGAAATTGGGTCATTTGTCAAGACGTCGATGGATCTAGAGAGTGTCATACAGAGTGAAGTAAGTCAGAAAGAGAAAAACAAATCTTGTATATTCATGCATATATGTGGAACCTAGAAAAACTGTACAGGTTAACCATTTTGCAAGGCATAAATAGAGCAACAGATGTAGACAACAAACGTATGGACAACAAGGGTGGAAAGCTGTTGGGGGGGTGGTGGTGGGAGGAGTTGAGAGACTGGGATTGGCATGTATACATTTATACGTATAAAATAGATAACCAATAAGAACCTGCTGTATAAAAATATAAAATAAAATTCAAAATTAAAAAGAAATAAAATTTAAAAAATAAAACAGAAAAAACAATTATTCCCTTCACATACATGTATTTATATGAATAAATTATTTCCATGCTTATATCTGTAAATACAAAAAAGAGGAATAAAATCTACCTTGAACCAAAAACGAAAAGGAGAAAAAAAACACAGAACCCACCAGTTCCACAGAGGAAAACCGTATCAGGGCACTTGCTCCAGTTGTAAACAATTCTGAAGTTGGTCAGTGGTGGGGAATCGTCTCCCATTCAGCCAGCAGCCCCCACGCAACAAGCGTCCTCATTGCAAAGCTGGGGCACCGTGCCGAGGCATCTGTGAGTAAACGTGAGCTGAGCCCCAGGCCAGTTGCTGCTGAACTATTCCCACCCGTCCCAGGTAAAACACCTGAATATATACAAGGACTTGAAAGCCTAGAGGAAGGGCCATAGAGCCACACGAGTGACAGCATGCCGGCCGACTTGGTGCCTGCAGGCCAGCCAGGATGGTCCTGGCCCTGGGTGCTCTTCTGGAAGATTTCCATTTCCCTGCCTGAGATACCCGTCCTGTCCCTGCCCCCACTGCTTCTTTCCTTCCTCACCTCTGCCCAGGGAGAAATTCCAGCAGCAGGTATAGGTGACACATCCTCTTCTTTAGCAGGTGGCAGCCTGGCAACTGCTGCAGAAAGTCCAGCAGAGCCCCACTCACACTGGGCCACCCACAAAGCCATGGCCTCTCACTCCCTCCCACCAGCCCAGCCCCGAGACTGCTGACAGGGCAGAGAAAATGGCGTCAGGCACGGCTGCAGGGGCTCTTGCTGCCTGGAGTGGTATTTATATTGATCTCAACCCAGGCACACCTGGGGAGGGCTGGCCGGCATGGTAAGGCTGCCCAGGTCAGCCAATCATCACCCCTCAGGGGCTCACAGTTGCAGAAAATGGAACTTGCTGAACCGGCCAGGTCCAAGGAACAGGTGTGGGCTCCTGAGAGTCAGGATAGACAAGGGGCTGCAGCTTTGGCTTGTTTTCTAATCATTTTATCTGGCCCATGAGTGGGAGACAACTTCAAGAAAACCCTCTCCTAATGAGAGGAACCCAGGAGTCAGGGAGAGGAGGGGTGGGTGGTGGTTGGAGACAGAGGCCTGGTGCCCCGGGTGCAGTGGAAGTCTCTGGAAGACCAGGTGGAGGGAGGCCGCACAGAGTGATGCCCAGGGTCACAGACCTGTCGCAGCTGCTGTTTGTTAGTTCAAGTCCTGCTCTGAGGTGCTCTGTGTCAGCTCTGAGTGACAGGTGAGCTGGGGGTGCTCTGCAATGAGGGCTATGTGCACGGTTCCTGTGTGCCCAGCCCTGCCACGGTACCTGCAAGGGTAGCTCTGTATTCTGGGAGGGGCCTGACCACGAGAGCCCCGTGGGCTGGGGTGGGGGTGGGGTACCTGCCCAGGTGAGCTCCATATTCTGGGATTGGTCTGACCAGAGAGCCCCATGGGCTGCTGGGGACCTGGTAAAGGATGTCAGGACAGTCAGTGAAGCCACCGAGGATATACCTCCAGCTGCTCCTAATTCCTACACCCTGCTGGTCATTCTACCAACCACCAGGACATGGTATTCTGTATTAGTCTTCAATGATGCCTTCTTTTGTATTCCATTAGTCCCAGAGTCACAAGAAATTTTGGCTTGTGAGTGGCAGGACTCAACATACAACTAAAACAA
Source organism: Orcinus orca (assembly GCF_937001465.1). NCBI lineage: Eukaryota > Metazoa > Chordata > Mammalia > Artiodactyla > Delphinidae > Orcinus > Orcinus orca. The sequence goes on from NW_026044021.1 coordinate 2,194,097, forward strand.
TACTTCCGGGCCGTCTTGCCCCAAGGGTGCAAAAATTCCCACACCATCTTTGGGGAAAGCTTAGCTAAAGACCTAAAAGTTCTACCTCTGGAAAAGGAAACCCTCCTTCAGTACACAGACGACATTCTGATCACCAGCCCTACTAAGGAGGCCTCTGAACTACCAAGCCAATAAAGGATAGAAGTTGTCCAAGAAAAAGCTCAAATATCACAGACTGCGGTGACCTGCCTGGGCTTCATTCTCACAGAAGGTCGGAGAAGCCCATCCCAGGAAAGGAAAGAAACCATTTTCAGCCTTACCCCTTTCTAAAACTAGAAGACAGCTTAGGGGTTCTTGGGGAGGCCAGGGTTTGCTGCTTCTGGATCCCTAACTACAGTCTACTAGCTGGGCCTCTATATGAAACACTGAAAGGAAAAGATGATGATCCTGTTGAATAGAATCCAGAAGTGGCCTTTCAAGAATGGAAAGAGCAGTCAATTCAGACCCTTGCCCTGGAACTCCCTAATTTAGCTAAACCCTTTGACCTTTACATTCCCGGTGAAAGGTGAATCGCCATTGGAGAATTAGTGCAAAAACTGGGACCACTTGAAATGGAACAATGCAAGAATGCCATCCAGGTAGGATAAACTACGGTCACCAAGGGGCTTGGCCAACTGCCACATCTGGCCAAGATACTGGCGGTATCTAAAAACCTGGAAATCAGCAGCCCCAAAGGCCACCTCCCTCGTAAGGGAAAAGGACCCCACGTGGTGATCCTAACCACCAACCATGCCCTGAAGTTTCAGGGTTCGCTCTGTGGGCACACCAACCTCGAGTGAGGGGGCCTTCCAACTTCAACATCCAGAGAGATAACCGGGGGCAACAGGGCACCATGACGACTCATGTGAACATCACTTGACCTGGAGTTTCTCTCATAAAACAACAAGAGTGTGTCCCAAAAGAGTAGACTACTGCTTGCAGGACTTACTGCACCCAGAGGGGAGCTAATAATCTTGGCGGGGGAACCGTATATCACACTGTCACCATAGAAAAGCCTACAGACACCGTGATGATGGTGGCCAATAAGACTGGCTGGACTCCTGTTTACTTCAAAAGGCTGTTGACTCAGTGGCCATCATGGTCCTTGATCACCACTGACCCTGGACTGTCTGGGAGTTGAGCAGGCAGGGCTCTGACACCTGGTGCTGTTTGTACGTTAATTCAGGGGCCTAATTGAAGAAAGCGCAGACTACTGGTCAGAGCATCTAGGCTGGCAGAAATGGTCAGCCTAAGGTGGCCGAACAAATGTGGGGCGGGGTGAAACCAGCCCCCACAGCGTCTCTGCACATCTCTTTCCTGGACCCTTAAAGGTCATTAGAATCTATAACACTTCCAATGCTGGTGCTCAGGTGGACGAGCAGGGAGGCAGGGGGCCTGGGGACAATCAACGTCACCTGGAGGCTGCTGGGGAGAAGCTCTGACCCTCGCCCCCGGGTATGAGGGCTCCCAACTCAGCACTCAGCAGTTACAGAAGAAGGGTCTGCACCCTCAGCACTCCAAGAATGAGGAACGGGACAAAAGGCAGAGGAGGGGTTTGTCCCCAGCAAAGCCCATTAAAAATCCCTGGGAGATAAAAATAGAATCTGGGCAATAAAGTCAAGTCTAACCGTTTTTATCCTTTGTGCTTTGTCTAATTTCATGTGCTCCTAGGGTCCCGCATGCAGAGGTTCCACACCCGGCACTTCAGACCAGATTTCCTAGTGCAGAATGGCTGGGACGACACCTCAGCTCCTGGGGCCCAGTGCAGACTCCGCGATATAGAGCCTGAGCTGCAGCCAACCCGGCCCTCGAGAGCTCCGCCCCCTCCCTCCCACTGACTCTGACAGGATCTCTACACAGCAGCCCAGCCCACAGCCCACGGGGTAGTGCATGCTCTCACCTCTCCATTCTCTGATCAAAATATAAAGTTTCCTTTGCTTGTGAACCAAACTCAGTCTCGATCTGTTGGCCCCAATGGCACTGGGCAGGGGGACACTTGTTGGGGTCCACTCTGGAGGATCAGTAACAGAAATTGAGACTATTGTAACCTCAATGAACAGATGTGTGAGCCAAACTGTAGTTAACATAGAACAGTGTATAAGGCTCGGGTAAAATAAGATGTTTCTAACACTTCCATTTGATATTTCCATCACTTTATTATAAGCAAGTTCAGTGAAAAGGTTTGTCTTATTTGTCAGGTCAATATTAGAGAAACGAAGTGATTTCTTTCCAAGGATGTACATCTAATAATCTTGGTTAAAGCTTCAATCTTGTTTTAAATGCTTTTCCATTGAAAATGATACCTCTCTTTCAGCTCCCCCATTTCTGAGAAGTATAAAATCTTATAATTTATTATTACCAAAGGGGAAAGGTGGGAGGAGGGATAAATTAACAGTTTGGGATTAACACATACACACTGCTATGTATAAAATAGATCATCAACAAGGAACTACTGTATAGCACAGGGAACTACACTCAACATTTTGCAATAACCTATAAGGGGAAATAATCTGAAAAAGAATAGATATTTTTATTGACATCATCTATCAATGACAGTTAAAGTGTAACCTAAGGGAAGCTGGTGGTGAGTGCTTCTGACCCTGAAGACTTCAATCATCTAAAGTTTGGACTCTGCCTACTTCCCAAGGCCCTTAATGAACATATGTGTAGCCGTAGCTTAAAAAATTCCCCAGTTTGTGTTTCGGGGAGACACTGATTTTGAAAAAGCCCTGATGTTCTCCTTACATGAATGGGACTCTTCCTACTGCTAAAACATGTCTGTCACACCCAGAGGATGGTATACCGTCTGATCGGGAAGAGTTTGGAAAAGGCATCTCATCTCCTCATCTCCTGGTGCTCGGGTTCACCCCTCCAGCGTCTTTACTAACAGTCTCCCCACTTGGAGATGTCAGCACTGTCAACATCCTGTTGTGTACAGTTTGGAATTTGTCCAGAGGATGAAGCGGAAGGATGAAGAACAATGAGAGACAAGTCCTAGGTGTTCAGACAGGCACATGTCACTCTAATTTCCAATCAGGAAGACGAACTGACCAAAGGCTAGGGTTGCCCATGGAAACAGTATAGGGCTTGAGGAAATCCCACTGCTTTGTGGCCAGTTCCCATAAACACAAGTTGAACAATGGAACTCAGGGGCAGTAAAATTCACGAAACTGCAGAGTTGAAAATATCCATCACTGAAAAATGTCTTGAGGAAAGTCAGAGAAAAGGACTTGTAAGCAAGGCAGAATGGCAGGAAAGGGATTTGAGGAGGTAGAAAGGACTCGCCATTAAGCACAAGAAAAGGAGCTGAACATTGCCAACATTGCAGTTGGCCAAAAAGGGTGTATGCGTTTTTTTCTGTATATATTCAAGAAAAGGGCATACACTTTTTTAGCCAACCAAACAGGTGGGCACTGGAAGTCAATACTACAAAAGATATCACTTCGCATCAGTCAGAAGAGCCATCCTCATAAAGCGTAAACAACAGAAATGCAGGACAGGGCAAGGAGAAGAGGGAGCCCTGTGAGACTTATAGTGGAAATGTATATTGCCAACGGCCATTCTGGAGAAGTGTATTGTGTTTACTAAAGCATCTAAAAAATGAGCTACAGAGCATAGGGCACTTGCACTCATGGGCGTATATCTTGGGAAAAACAAAAATTGAGAGGACACAGGCACCCCAATGTTTACCCCCTCTCTGTTTAAAAGATCCTCGACTAGGATATAACTTAAATGTCTCTGGAGGGAAAAAATGGATAGAGATGTGGTACTTAGGTAGAGTGGAATATTATTCAGCCTGGAAATCAATGAAATATGGCCAGTTGTAACAACTCCGGAGGAGTTACGTATGATCTTTCTAAGTGACATAATTCAAAAAGAAAAAGACACATATCATATCACTTAAAGGTGGAATCCAAAATGGCTACACATGAAATAAATTACAAAACAAAAACATAGTCAAATATGTAGAAAACACGCATAAGGCTGCTAAACGGGAAAGGTGGGGAGGGGTGAGGCATCATCCAGGAGGTTGAAATTAGCACAGATACCATTCCAAATACCAAACTGATAATCAACAAAGCCCACACGGTAGCTAAAAGAACTGCACTCAGCACACTCAAGTCACCGGAAAAGAATATATACGACTGGTAAGAATCTGAAAAAGAATTTACTGATGTCTCTCTGTACGTGAATCAAGTGGATGTACAGCAGCAAGAAACAGAGCTTTGAAAATCAGCTGTAACCAATATAGTAACAAATTGAAAAAAATAAACGACAGAGAGACAGAGAAAACCTCTTACAACTTTTCCTCAGGGACGGTGATGCAACATGGATTGAACACATCTAGACCCACAGCAGGATGAGACATAAGGCTGGAAACTGTTTGCACTAAGAGAAATGTGAGGTTGGGTGAGGAAATGCACACCCTTTAAAGTAATACTACCTGGTACCCATTCAATGGGTCCCAAATCTGCAGGTTCAAGGGATCTTCCTACAGCTAAAACATGCATGGAAAACCCAGAGGACTGTACACCATGTGATCGGGAGATGTGTCTAAAATGCAGCTCATTTATCCTCTCCTGGTGCTCCTGTTCACCATTCCAGCCACGTTACTTAGAATCTCCCCACTTGGAGAATCAGCACATTTCAACTTCTGTTTCACACATTTTGCAAATTGTGAGGAGGATGAACGGGAAGAGGGGGAACCAATGAGAGAATAGTTGTAGGGGTTTGGACGGGCACATATCACTCTAATTTCCCATTAAGAATAAGAATTGAAAAAAGGCTCAGCCCGCCTCGCCGGAGCCAAAATAGGGCCTGAAGCAATCCTGCGGGTTTGAGGCCAGCTCACAAAAGAGCAACTTAAAAAATGGAGCTCAGGGTCACTGCAATTCACAAACCTGCAGAGTTATAAATGAAAACTAACGTCCAAAACTATGTTGAGGTAAGGCAAAGAAGAGGATCTGAATGCAAGACAGAATTGCAAGAAACAGATTTCAAGAGATAGATTGGACTCGTCTTTAAAGCACATGAAAAGCGGCAGAATTTCGACAATGATGCAGTTGGCCCAAAAGGGCGTATGCGTTTTTTCCTGATTATATCCAGGAAAAAATGCATACGCACTTTATGGGCAACGAAGCAAGCAAGCAATGCAAATGTGCACAACAAAGAAGTCTCATTTCCCACCGGTCAAAAGGGCCATCCTAAAAAATTGTAAAAACCAGAAATGCAGGACAGGCCATGGAGAACAGGGAGCCTTTATACGCTGATGGGCAGTGTGTGAACTGCCGAGAGCCACTCTGGAGAAGTGTATGGTGGTTCCTAAATCATCTAAAAAACAGAGCTACAGAGCATAGGACACTTCCAATCATGGGAGTATATCTAGGGAAGTCTAAAAATCAACAAGACACAAGCACACCACAGTTTAGGGCTACTCTGTTTACAAGAACCTCAACTTCAGTACACCTTAAATATCCCAGGAAAGAGAACAATGGATAAAGAAGATGTGGTACTTATGTACAATGGAATATCTCTTCACCATGAAATCAAGGTAATAAGGCTAGTAGAAGGATAAAGAGTGGATTTAGGTCCGATAATACTACTTGAAATAAGTCAAACAGAAAAAGAAACATATCATAAGAGATCACTTATAGAGGGAGGGTAAATATGGCTGCACAAGAAATGAATTACAGAACAGAACAGTGTCTCACATTTAGAAAACACACTTATGTCAGCTTAAGGGGAAAGGAGAGGTGGGGTGCATTAAACCAGAGTTTGAAATTAGCACAGATACCGTTCAATAAACCAAATAGATATTAGACAAGATCTACACCTTGCTCAATGAACTGGCCTCAACACACCCTATACACCGCAGAGAAATATATCTGAGTAATAAGAATCTTAAAACCCATGTATTGATATATCTCCATAAGGGAATCAAGTGTGTGCAGAGTGGCACAAACACAGCAGTGAAAATGAGCTAAACCCCATTATAGAAATAAATTTTAAAAACAAAATGCAGAAACAATGAAAGAGAGAAAAATTCTTACAAAATTTGCTCAGGGGCTGTGATGCAACCTGGATGGACCACATATAAACCCACAGCTGGATAAGACATAAGGCTGCACACTTGGGGCTGAGAGGATTGGTGAGCTTTGGTGAGCAACTGCCAAAAGTTTAATACAATACTTCATGCTACTCATTCCAAGGGTCCCAAAACTCCAGGTTGAAGGGAATCTTCCTACAGCTAAACCATGCTTGGGAAACCCAGCGACTGGTATACCATATGATCGGGAAAGGTTTCTAAAACGCACCTCATTTTTCCTCTCCTGGGACTCCGGATCGACATTCCAGCCACTTTACTAACAATATCCCCACATGGAGAGTCAATGCCTTTAAGTTCTGGTATCGCACAGTCTGCAGTTAGTGCGGAGGATGAATGGGAATAGGGGGAAACAGTGAGAAACTAGCTGTAGCAGTTTCAATGGGCACATGTCACTCTAATTTCACATCAGTAAGAAGAATAAACCAAAGGCACAGCAAGGTGCCCCAGAAGAAGAATAGGGCCTGAAGGAATCCTGTGGTTATGAGGCAAGATCACAAAAATAAGACCTGAAAAATGGAGCTAAGGGCCACTGCAATTCAAAAAACTGCAGAGTTATAAAGGCCAACTATTTTCAAAAAATATATTGAGGTAAGGCTATGAAGAGGCATTGGAGGCAAGGCAGAATTGCAGGAAACCGATTTCAGGAGGTAGACTGGAATTGCATTTAAAGCATAGGAAAAGAGGCAGAACGTCCACAATGATGCACTTGGCCAAAAAGGGCGTATGCGTTTTTTCCTGAATATATTCAGGAAAAAACGCATACACCCTTTTTGGCCAACCAAGCAAGCTTGCAAAGGAAATCTGCACTACAATGAAGTCTCACTTCCCCCTGGTCAAAAGGGCCATCTGAAAAAAGTGTAAAATCCAGAAAGGCAGGACAGGCCATGGAGAACTGGGAGCCTTGTTATGCTGATGGGCGGGATGTAAATTGCCAACAGCCACTCCGGAGAAGTGTATGGTGTTTCCTGAAATATCTAAAAAACAAAGCAACAGAGCCTAGGGCACTTCCACTTATGGTACTATAGCTTAGGGAAATTAAAATCAAAAAGACACAGCAACCCCAAAGTTTGGGACAACTCTGTTTACAAGAACCGCGTTTATGGTACAAGTTCAATATCGCAGAAAGTGGAAAATGGATAAAGAAGTTGTGGTACTTACGTACTTTGCAATATCACTCAGCAATTAAATCTATGTCATCAAGCCAATAGCAGCATAATGAGTGGATTCAGGTATGATGATTCTAACTGAAATAAGTCACACAGAAAAAGAAACATCATAAGATATCACTAATACACGGAATGTAAACTTGGCTACACAGGAACTGGTTTACAAAGACGAAGAGGGTCTCAAATTTAGAAAACCAACTTATGCTTGCTTAAGGGGAAAGGTGAGTTGGGGTGCTGCATAAAACCACAGATTGAAATGAGCACAGATAAAGTTCCTTAAGCTAAATATGTAATAGACAAGAGCTACTCCTTGCTCAACGAAATGGACTCAACACCCCATATTAAACACCTAACAATGTACCTGACAAGTAAGCATCTTAAAACCTATGGATTGCTATGTCTCTAAAAGAGAATCAAGCATGTGTGCAGGGGCATAAACGCAGCAGTGATAGGATTGGAGAGGTTCGGTGAGCAAATGAAGACCCTTTGAAGTCATATTGCATGGTACCCATTCCACGGGTCTCAACTCTCCAGGTTTAAGGGATTCTTCCTTCAGCTAAAACATGCATGTGGAACCCAGAGTATGATCAACTGTGTGATCGGGAGACGTGTTGAAATATGTCTCAGTTTTCGTCCCCTGGTACTCGGGTGCAACATTCCAGATGCTTTATTAACACTCTCCCGACTTGGAGAGTCAGTGCCTTTAACCTCCTGTTTGGCCCAGTTTGCAATTTCTGCGGAAGATGAACAGGAATATGGAGAACCAATGAGAGACTAGCTGGAGGTGTCTGGACGGGCAAATTTAACTGTAATTTCCCACCAGGAAGAGGAATTAACCAAAGGCTAAGCGTGCCGTGGCGGAACTACATTAGGGCCTTAAGCAATCCTGCGGTGTTGCGGCCAGCTCACAAGAAAGCGAGTTGAAGAAAGGAGCTCAGGGGCACTGTAATTCACAAATCTGCAGAGTTATAAATGACAGCTATCGTCCAAAAATATACTGAAGTAAGGCTGCCAAGAGGACTTGAAAGCGGGGCAGAGTTGCAGGAAACCAATTTCAGGAGGTAGACTGGAATTGCATTTAAAGCATATGAAAAGAGGCAGAACGTCCACAATGATGCACTTGGCCAAAAAGGGCGTATGCGTTTTTTCCTGAATATATTCAGGAAAAAACGCATACGCCCTTTTAGGCCAACCAAGCAAGCTTGCAAAGGAAATCTGCACTACAATGAAGTCTCACTTCCCCCTGGTCAAAAGGGCCATCTGAAAATAGTGTAAAATCCAGAAAGGCAGGACAGGCCATGGAGAACTGGGAGCCTTGTTATGCTGATGGGCGGGATGTAAATTGCCAACAGCCACTGTTTAGAAGTGTATGGTGTTTCCTGAAACATCTAAAAAACAGAGGAACAGAGCCTAGGGCACTTCCACTTATGGTCCTATAGCTTAGGGAAATTAAAATCAAAAAGACACAGCCACCCCAAAGTTTGGGACGGCTCTGTTTACAAGAACCACATTTATGGTACAAGTTCAATATCGCAGAAAGTGAAAAATGGATAAAGAAGTTGTGGTACTTTCGTACAATGCAGTATCATTCAGCAATGAAAGCTATGTCATCAGCCCCATAGCAGAATAATGAGTGGATTCAGGTATGATGATTCTAACTGAAATAAGTCACACAGAAAAAGAAACATCATAAGATATCACTAATACACGGAATGTAAACTTGGCTACAAAGGAACTAGATTACAAAACAGAACAGGGTCTCAAATTTAGAAAACCAACTTATGCTTGCTTAAGGGGAAAGGTGAGTTGGGGTGCTGCGTAAAACCAGAGACTGAAATGAGCACAGATAAAGTTCCTTAAGCCAAACATGTAATAGACAAGAGCTACTCTTTGCTCAAAGAAATGGGCTGAACACCCCATAATAAACGACTAAGAATGTAGCTGACTTGTAAGTATCTTAAAACCTATGGATTGCTATGTCTCCAAAAGAGAATCAAGCGTGTGTACAGGGGCATAAACGCAGCAGTGATAGGATTGGAGAGGTTCGGTGAGCAAATGAAGACCCTTTGAAGTCATATTGCATGGTACCCATTCCACGGGTCTCAACTCTCCAGGTTTAAGGGATTCTTCCTTCAGCTAAAACATGCATGTGGAACCCAGAGTATGGTCAACCGTGTGATCGGTAGACGTCTTCAAATATGTCTCAGCTGTCAAACCCTGATACTCGTGTGCAACATTCCAGACGCTTTACTAACACTCTCCCGACTTGGAGAGTCAGTGCCTTTAACCTCCTGTTTGGCCCAGTTTGCAATTTCTGCGGAAGATGAACAGGAATAGGGAGAACCAATGAGAGACCAGCTGGAGGTGTCTGGACGGGCAAATTTAACTCTCATTTCCCACCAGGAAGAGGAATTAACCAAAGGCTCAGCGTGCCGTGCCGGAACCAGATTAGGGCCTGAAGCAATCCTGCGGTGTTGCGGCCAGCTCACAAGAAAGCGAGTTGAAGAAAGGAGCTCAGGGGCACTGTAATTCACAAACCTGCAGAGTTATAAATGACAGCTATCGTCCAAAAATATACTGAAGTAAGCCTGCCAAGACGACTTGAAAGCACGGCAGAATTGCAGGAAACCGATTTCAGGAGGTAGACTGGAATTGCATTTAAAGCATAGGAAAAGAGGCAGAACGTCAACAATGATGCACTTGGCCAAAAAGGGCGTATGCGTTTTTTCCTGAATATATTCAGGAAAAAACGCATACGCCCTTTTTGGCCAACCAAGCAAGCTTGCAAAGGAAATCTGCACTACAATGAAGTCTCAATTCCCCCCTGTCAAAAGGGCCATCTGAAAAAAGTGAAAAATCCAGAAAGGCAGGACAGGCCATGGAGAACTGGGAGCCTTGTTATGCTGATGGGCGGGATGTAAATTGCCAACAGCCACTGGGGAGCAGTGTATGGTGTTTCCTGAAACATCTAAAAAACAAAGCAACAGAGCCTAGGGCACTTCCACTTATGGTCCTATAGCTTAGGGAAATTAAAATCAAAAAGACACAGCTACCCCAAAATTTGGGATGGCTCTGTTTACAAGAACCTCGTTTACGGTACAACTTCAATATTGCAGAAAGTGAAAAATGGACAAAGAAGTTGTGGTACTTACGTACAATGCAATATCACTCAGCAATGAAATCTATGTCATCAGGCCCGTAGCAGCATAATGAGTGGATTCAGGTATGATGATTCTAACTGAAATATGTCACACAGAAAAACAAACATCATAAGATATCACTAATACAAGGAATGTAAACTTGGCTACACAGGGACTGGATTACAAAACAGAACAGGGTCTCAAATTTAGAAAACAACTTATGCTTGCTTAAGGGGAAAGGTGAGTTTGGGTGCTGCATGAAACCAGAGATTGAAATGAGCAAAGATAAAGTTCCTTAAGCCAAACATGTAATAGACAAGAGCTACTCCTTGCTCAAAGAAATGGGCTCAACACCCCATAATAAACGCCTAAGAATGTAGCTGAATAGTAAGTATCTTAAAACCTATGGATTGCTATGTCTCCAAAAGAGAATCAAACGTGTGTACAGGGGCATAAACGCAGCAGTGATAGGATTGGAGAGCTTTGGCGAGCAAATGAAGACCCTTTGAAGTCATATTGCATGGTACCCATTCCACGGGTCTCAACTCTCCAGGTTTAAGGGATTCTTCCTTCAGCTAAAACATGCATGTGGAACCCAGAGTATGATCAACCGTGTGATCGGGAGACGTGTTCAAATATGTCTCAGTTTTCAACCCCTGGTACTCGTGTGCAACATTCCAGACGCTTTACTAACACTCTCCCGACTTGGAGAGTCAGTGCCTTTAACCTCCTGTTTGGCCCAGTTTGCAATTTCTGCGGAAGATGAACAGGAATAGGGAGAACCAATGAGAGACTAGCTGGAGGTGTCTGGACGGGCAAATTTAACTCTCATTTCCCACCAGGAAGAGGAATTAACCAAAGGCTCAGCGTGCCGTGCCGGAACCAGATTAGGGCCTGAAACAATCCTGCAGTGTTGCGGCCAGCTCACAAGAAAGCGAGTTGAAGAAAGGAGCTCAGGGGCACTGTAATTCACACCCTGCAGAGTTATAAATAACAGCTATCGTCCAAAAATATACTGAAGTAAGCCTGCCAAGAGGACTTGAAAGCAGGGCAAAGTTGCAGGAAACCAATTTCAGGAGGTAGACTGGAATTGCATTTAAAGCATAGGAAAAGAGGCAGAACGTCGACCATGATACACTTGGCAAAAAAGGGCGTATGCGTTTTTTCCTGAATGTATTCAGGAAAAAACGCATACGCACTTTTTGGCCAACCAAGCAAGCTTGCAAAGGAAATCTGCACTACAATGAAGTCTCACTTCCCCCCGGTCAAAAGGGCCATCTGAAAAAAGTGTAAAATCCAGAAAGGCAGGACAGGCCATGGAGAACTGGGAGCCTTGTTATGCTGATGGGCGGGATGTAAATTGCCAACAGCCACTCGGGAGAAGTGTACGGTGTTTCCTGAAACATCTAAAAAACAAAGCAACAGAGCCTAGGGCACTTCCACTTATGGTCCTATAGCTTAGGGAAATTAAAATCAAAAAGACACAGCCACCCCAAAGTTTGGGACAGCTCTGTTTACAAGAACCGCATTTATGGTACAAGTTCAATATCGCAGAAAGTGAAAAATGGATAAAGAAGTTGTGGTACTTTCGTACAATGCAGTATCATTCAGCAATGAAAGCTATGTCATCAGCCCCATAGCAGAATAATGAGTGGATTCAGGTATGATGATTCTAACTGAAATAAGTCACACAGAAAAAGAAACATCATAAGATACCACTAATACACGGAATGTAAACTTGGCTACACAGGAACTGAATTACAAAACAGAACAGGGTCTCAAAATTAGAAAACCAACTTATGCTTTCTTAAGGGGAAAGGTGAGTTGGGGTGCTGCATAAAACTAGAGATTGAAATGAGCACAGATAAAGTTCCTTAAGCCAAACATGTAATAGACAAGAGCTACTCCTTGCTCAACGAAATGGACTCAACACCCCCTATTAAACGCCTAAGAATGTACCTGACTAGTAAGTATCTTAAAACCTATGGATTGCTATGTCTCCGAAAGAGAATCAAGCGTGTGTACAGGGCCTTAAACGCAGCAGTGATAGGATTGGAGAGGTTCGGTGAGCAAAGGAAGACCCTTTGAAGTCATATTGCTTGGTACCCATTCCATGGGTCTCAACTCTCCAGGTTTAAGGGATTCTTCCTTCAGCTAAAACATGCATGTGGAACCCAGAGTATGATCAACTGTGTGATCGGGAGACGTGTTCAAATATGTCTCAGTTCTCGTCCCCTGGTACTCGGGTGCAACATTCCAGACGCTTTACTAACACTCTTCCGACTTGGAGAGTCAGTGCCTTTAACCTCCTGTTTGGCCCAGTTTGCAATTTCTGCGGAAGATGAACAGGAATAGGGAGAACCAATGGAGACTAGCTGGAGGTGTCTGGACGGCAAATTTAATTCTCATTTCCCACAAGGAAGAGGAATTAACCAAAGGCTCAGCCTGCCGTGCCGGAACGAGATTAGGGCCTGAAGCAATCCTGCGGTGTTGCGGCCAGCTCACAAGAAAGCGAGTTGAAGAAAGGAGCTCAGGGGCACTGTAATTCACAAACCTGCAGAGTTATAAATGACAGCTATCGTCCAAAAATATACTGAAGTAAGGCTGCCAAGAGGACTTGAAAGCGGGGCAGAATTGCAGGAAACCGATTTCAGGAGGTAGACTGGAATTGCATTTAAAGCATATGAAAAGAGGTAGAACGTCGACAATGATGCACTTGGCCAAAAAGGGCGTATGCGTTTTTTCCTGAATATATTCAGGAAAAAACGCATACGCCCTTTCTGGCCAACCAAGCAAGCTTGCAAAGGAAATCTGCACTACAATGAAGTCTCACTTTCCCCCGGTCAAAAGGGCCATCTGAAAAAAGTGTAAAATCCAGAAAGGCAGGACAGGCAATGGAGAACTGGGAGCCTTGTTATGCTGATGGGCGGGATGTAAATTGCCAACAGCCACTCTGGAGAAGTGTATGGTGTTTCCTGAAACATCTAAAAAACAAAGCAACAGAGCCTAGGACACTTCCACTTATGGTCCTATAGCTTAGGGAAATTAAAATCAAAAAGACACAGCCACCACAAAGTTTGGGATGGCTCTGTTTACAAGAACCTAGTTTAAGGTACAAGTTCAATATCGCAGAAAGTGAAAAATGGACAAAGAAGTTGTGGTACTTACGTACAATGCAATATCACTCAGCAATGAAATCTATGTCATCACGCCCGTAGCAGCATAATGAGTGGATTCAGGTATGATGATTCTAACTGAAATAAGTCACACAGAAAAAGAAACATCATAAGATATCACTAATACATGGAATGTAAACTTGGCTACACAGGAACTGGATTACAAAACAGAACAGGGTCACAAATTTAGAAAAACAACTTATGCTTGCTTAAGAGGAAAGGTGAGTTGGGGTGCTGCATAAAACCAGAGATTGACATGAGCACAGATAAAGTTCCTTAAGCCAAACATGTAATAGACAAGTGCTACTCCTTGCTCAACGAAATGGACTCAACACCCCCTATTAAACGCCTAAGAATGTACCTGACTAGTAAGTATCTTAAAACCTATGGATTGCTATGTCTCCGAAAGAGAATCAAGCATGTGTACAGGGGCATAAACGCAGCAGTCATAGGATTGGAGACATTCGGTGAGCAAATGAAGACCCTTTGAAGTCATATTGCATGGTACCCATTCCACGGGTCTCAACTCTCCAGGTTTAAGGGATTCTTCCTTCAGCTAAAACATGCATGTGGAACCCAGAGTATGATCCACCGTGTGATCGGGAGACGTGTTCCAATATGTCTCAGTTCTCGTCCCCTGGTACTCGGGTGCAACATTCCAGACGCTTTACTAACACTCTCCCGACTTGGAGAGTCAGTGCCTTTAACCTCCTGTTTGGCCCAGTTTGCAATTTCTGCGGAAGATGAACAGGAATAAGGAGAACCAATGGAGACTAGCTGGGGGTGTCTGGACGGGCAAATTTAATTCTCATTTCCCACAAGGAAGAGGAATTAACCAAAGGCTCAGCCTTCCGTGCCGGAACCAGATTAGGGCCTGAAGCAATTCTGCGGTGTTGCGGCCAGCTCATAAGAAAGCAAGTTGAAGAAAGGAGCTCAGGGGCACTGTAATTCACAAACCTGCAGAGTTATAAATGACAGCTATCGTCCAAAAATATACTGAAGTAAGGTTGCCAAGAGGACTTGAAAGCGGGGCAGAATTGCAGGAAACCGATTTCAGGAGGTAGACTGGAATTGCATTTAAAGCATAGGAAAAGAGGCAGAACGTCGACAATGATGCACTTGGCCAAAAAGGGCGTATGCGTTTTTTCCTGAATATATTCAGGAAAAAACGGATACGCACTTTTTGGCCAACCAAGCAAGCTTGCAAAGGAAATCTGCACTACAATGAAGTCTCACTATCCCGGGGTCAAAAGGGCCATCTGAAAAAAGTGTAAAATCCAGAAAGGCAGGACAGGCCATGGAGAACTGGGAGCCTTGTTATGCTGATGGGTGGGATGTAAATTGCCAACAGCCACTCTGGAGAAGTGTATGGTGTTTCCTGAAACATCTAAAAAACAAAGCAACAGAGCCTAGGGCACTTCCAATTATGGTCCTATAGCTTAGGGAAATTAAAATCAAATAGACACAGCCACCCCAAAGTTTGGGATGGCTCTGTTTACAAGAACCTCGTTTACGGTACAAGTTCAATATCGCAGAAAGCGAAAAATGGACAAAGAAGTTGTGGTACTTATGTACAATGCAATATCACTCAGCAATGAAATCTATGTCATCAGGGCCGTAGCAGCATAATGAGTGGATTCAGGTATGATGATTCTAACTGAACTAAGTCACACAGAAAAAGAAACATCATGAGATATCACTAATACACGGAATGTAAACTTGGCTACACAGGAACTGAATTACAAAACAGAACAGGGTCTCAAATGCAGAAAACCAACTTATGCTTGCTTAAGGGTAAAGGGGAGTTGGGGTGCTGCATAAAACCAGAGATTGAAATGAGCACAGATAAAGTTCCTTAAACCAAACATGGAATAGACAAGAGCTACTCCTTGCTCAACGAAATGGACTCAACACCCCATATTAAACGCCTAAGAATGTACCTGACTAGTATCTAAAACCTATGGATTGCTATGTCTCCAAAAGAGAATCAAGCGTGTGTACAGGGGCATAAACGCAGCAGTGATAGGATTGGAGAGGTTCGGTGAGCAAATGAAGACCCTTTGAAGTCATATTGCATGGTACCCATTCCACGGGTCTCAACTCTCCAGGTTTAAGGGATTCTTCCTTCAGCTAAAACATGCATGTGGAACCCAGAGTATGATCAACCGTGTGATCGGGAGACGTGTTGAAATATGTCTCAGTTCTCGTCCCCTGGTACTCGGGTGCAACATTCCAGATGCTTTACTAACACTCTCCCGACTTGGAGAGTCAGTGCCTTTAACCTCCTGTTTGGCCCAGTTTGCAATTTCTGCGGAAGATGAACAGGAATAGGGAGAACCAATGAGAGACTAGCTGGAGGTGTCTGGACGGGCAAATTTAACTCTCATTTCCCACCAGGAAGAGGAATTAACCAAAGGCTCAGCGTGCCGTGCCGGAACCAGATTAGGGCCTGAAACAATCCTGCGGTGTTGCGGCCAGCTCACAAGAAAGCGAGTTGAAGAAAGGAGCTCAGGGGCACTGTAATTCACACCCTGCAGAGTTATAAATAACAGCTATCGTCCAAAAATATACTGAAGTAAGCCTGCCAAGAGGACTTGAAAGCAGGGCAAAGTTGCAGGAAACCAATTTCAGGAGGTAGACTGGAATTGCATTTAAAGCATAGGAAAAGAGGCAGAACGTCGACCATGATACACTTGGCAAAAAAGGGCGTATGCGTTTTTTCCTGAATGTATTCAGGAAAAAACGCATACGCACTTTTTGGCCAACCAAGCAAGCTTGCAAAGGAAATCTGCACTACAATGAAGTCTCACTTCCCCCCGGTCAAAAGGGCCATCTGAAAAAAGTGTAAAATCCAGAAAGGCAGGACAGGCCATGGAGAACTGGGAGCCTTGTTATGCTGATGGGCGGGATGTAAATTGCCAACAGCCACTCGGGAGAAGTGTACGGTGTTTCCTGAAACATCTAAAAAACAAAGCAACAGAGCCTAGGGCACTTCCACTTATGGTCCTATAGCTTAGGGAAATTAAAATCAAAAAGACACAGCCACCCCAAAGTTTGGGACAGCTCTGTTTACAAGAACCGCATTTATGGTACAAGTTCAATATCGCAGAAAGTGAAAAATGGATAAAGAAGTTGTGGTACTTTCGTACAATGCAGTATCATTCAGCAATGAAAGCTATGTCATCAGCCCCATAGCAGAATAATGAGTGGATTCAGGTATGATGATTCTAACTGAAATAAGTCACACAGAAAAAGAAACATCATAAGATACCACTAATACACGGAATGTAAACTTGCCTACACAGGAACTGAATTACAAAACAGAACAGGGTCTCAAAATTAGAAAACCAACTTATGCTTTCTTAAGGGGAAAGGTGAGTTGGGGTGCTGCATAAAACTAGAGATTGAAATGAGCACAGATAAAGTTCCTTAAGCCAAACATGTAATAGACAAGAGCTACTCCTTGCTCAACGAAATGGACTCAACACCCCCTATTAAACGCCTAAGAATGTACCTGACTAGTAAGTATCTTAAAACCTATGGATTGCTATGTCTCCGAAAGAGAATCAAGCGTGTGTACAGGGCCCTAAACGCAGCAGTGATAGGATTGGAGAGGTTCGGTGAGCAAAGGAAGACCCTTTGAAGTCATATTGCTTGGTACCCATTCCATGGGTCTCAACTCTCCAGGTTTAAGGGATTCTTCCTTCAGCTAAAACATGCATGTGGAACCCAGAGTATGATCAACTGTGTGATCGGGAGACGTGTTCAAATATGTCTCAGTTCTCGTCCCCTGGTACTCGGGTGCAACATTCCAGACGCTTTACTAACACTCTTCCGACTTGGAGAGTCAGTGCCTTTAACCTCCTGTTTGGCCCAGTTTGCAATTTCTGCGGAAGATGAACAGGAATAGGGAGAACCAATGGAGACTAGCTGGAGGTGTCTGGACGGCAAATTTAATTCTCATTTCCCACAAGGAAGAGGAATTAACCAAAGGCTCAGCCTGCCGTGCCGGAACGAGATTAGGGCCTGAAGCAATCCTGCGGTGTTGCGGCCAGCTCACAAGAAAGCGAGTTGAAGAAAGGAGCTCAGGGGCACTGTAATTCACAAACCTGCAGAGTTATAAATGACAGCTATCGTCCAAAAATATACTGAAGTAAGGCTGCCAAGAGGACTTGAAAGCGGGGCAGAATTGCAGGAAACCGATTTCAGGAGGTAGACTGGAATTGCATTTAAAGCATAGGAAAAGAGGTAGAACGTCGACAATGATGCACTTGGCCAAAAAGGGCGTATGCGTTTTTTCCTGAATATATTCAGGAAAAAACGCATACGCCCTTTTTGGCCAACCAAGCAAGCTTGCAAAGGAAATCTGCACTACAATGAAGTCTCACTTTCCCCCGGTCAAAAGGGCCATCTGAAAAAAGTGTAAAATCCAGAAAGGCAGGACAGGCAATGGAGAACTGGGAGCCTTGTTATGCTGATGGGCGGGATGTAAATTGCCAACAGCCACTCTGGAGAAGTGTATGGTGTTTCCTGAAACATCTAAAAAACAAAGCAACAGAGCCTAGGACACTTCCACTTATGGTCCTATAGCTTAGGGAAATTAAAATCAAAAAGACACAGCCACCACAAAGTTTGGGATGGCTCTGTTTACAAGAACCTAGTTTAAGGTACAAGTTCAATATCGCAGAAAGTGAAAAATGGACAAAGAAGTTGTGGTACTTACGTACAATGCAATATCACTCAGCAATGAAATCTATGTCATCACGCCCGTAGCAGCATAATGAGTGGATTCAGGTATGATGATTCTAACTGAAATAAGTCACACAGAAAAAGAAACATCATAAGATATCACTAATACATGGAATGTAAACTTGGCTACACAGGAACTGGATTACAAAACAGAACAGGGTCTCAAATTTAGAAAACCAACTTATGCTTGCTTAAGAGGAAAGGTGAGTTGGGGTGCTGCATAAAACCAGAGATTGACATGAGCACAGATAAAGTTCCTTAAGCCAAACATGTAATAGACAAGTGCTACTCCTTGCTCAAGGAAATGGACTCAACACCCCCTATTAAACGCCTAAGAATGTACCTGACTAGTAAGTATCTTAAAACCTATGGATTGCTATGTCTCCGAAAGAGAATCAAGCATGTGTACAGGGGCATAAACGCAGCAGTGATAGGATTGGAGAGGTTCGGTGAGCAAATAAGACCCTTTGAAGTCATATTGCATGGTACCCATTCCACGGGTCTCAACTCTCCAGGTTTAAGGGATTCTTCCTTCAGCTAAAACATGCATGTGGAACCCAGAGTATGATCCACCGTGTGATCGGGAGACATGTTCCAATATGTCTCAGTTCTCGTCCCCTGGTACTCGAGTGCAACATTCCAGACGCTTTACTAACACTCTCCCGACTTGGAGAGTCAGTGCCTTTAACCTCCTGTTTGGCCCAGTTTGCAATTTCTGCGGAAGATGAACAGGAATAAGGAGAACCAATGGAGACTAGCTGGGGGTGTCTGGACGGGCAAATTTAATTCTCATTTCCCACAAGGAAGAGGAATTAACCAAAGGCTCAGCCTTCCGTGCCGGAACCAGATTAGGGCCTGAAGCAATTCTGCGGTGTTGCGGCCAGCTCATAAGAAAGCAAGTTGAAGAAAGGAGCTCAGGGGCACTGTAATTCACAAACCTGCAGAGTTATAAATGACAGCTATCGTCCAAAAATATACTGAAGTAAGGTTGCCAAGAGGACTTGAAAGCGGGGCAGAATTGCAGGAAACCGATTTCAGGAGGTAGACTGGAATTGCATTTAAAGCATAGGAAAAGAGGCAGAACGTCGACAATGATGCACTTGGCCAAAAAGGGCGTATGCGTTTTTTCCTGAATATATTCAGGAAAAAACGGATACGCACTTTTTGGCCAACCAAGCAAGCTTGCAAAGGAAATCTGCACTACAATGAAGTCTCACTATCCCGGGGTCAAAAGGGCCATCTGAAAAAAGTGTAAAATCCAGAAAGGCAGGACAGGCCATGGAGAACTGGGAGCCTTGTTATGCTGATGGGTGGGATGTAAATTGCCAACAGCCACTCTGGAGAAGTGTATGGTGTTTCCTGAAACATCTAAAAAACAAAGCAACAGAGCCTAGGGCACTTCCAATTATGGTCCTATAGCTTAGGGAAATTAAAATCAAATAGACACAGCCACCCCAAAGTTTGGGATGGCTCTGTTTACAAGAACCTCGTTTACGGTACAAGTTCAATATCACAGAAAGCGAAAAATGGACAAAGAAGTTGTGGTACTTATGTACAATGCAATATCACTCAGCAATGAAATCTATGTCATCAGGGCCGTAGCAGCATAATGAGTGGATTCAGGTATGATGATTCTAACTGAAATAAGTCACACAGAAAAAGAAACATCATGAGATATCACTAATACACGGAATGTAAACTTGGCTACACAGGAACTGAATTACAAAACAGAACAGGGTCTCAAATGCAGAAAACCAACTTATGCTTGCTTAAGGGTAAAGGGGAGTTGGGGTGCTGCATAAAACCAGAGATTGAAATGAGCACAGATAAAGTTCCTTAAGCCAAACATGGAATAGACAAGAGCTACTCCTTGCTCAACGAAATGGACTCAACACCCCATATTAAACGCCTAAGAATGTACCTGACTAGTATCTAAAACCTATGGATTGCTATGTCTCCAAAAGAGAATCAAGCGTGTGTACAGGGGCATAAACGCAGCAGTGATAGGATTGGAGAGGTTCGGTGAACAAATGAAGACCCTTTGAAGTCATATTGCATGGTACCCATTCCACGGGTCTCAACTCTCCAGGTTTAAGGGATTCTTCCTTCAGCTAAAACATGCATGTGGAACCCAGAGTATGATCAACCGTGTGATTGGGAGACGTGTTCCAATATGTCTCAGTTCTCGTCCCCTGGTACTCGGGTGCAACATTCCAGACGCTTTACTAACTCTCTCCCAACTTGGATAGTCAGTGCCTTTAACCTCCTGTTTGGCCCAGTTTGCAATTTCTGCGGAAGATGAACAGGAATAGGGAGAACCAATGAGAGACTAGCTGGAGGTGTCTGGACGGGCAAATTTAACTCTCATTTCCCACCAGGGAGAGGAATTAACCAAAGGCTCAGCGTGCCGTGCTGGAACCAGATTAGGGCCTGAAGCAATCCTGCGGTGTTGCGGCCAGCTCACAAGAAAGCGAGTTGAAGAAAGGAGCTCAGGGGCACTGTAATTCACAAACCTGCAGAGTTATAAATGACAGCTGTCATCCAAAAATATACTGAAGTAAGGCTGCCAAGTGGACTTGAAAGCGGGGCAGAATTGCAGGAAACCGATTTCAGGAGGTAGACTGGAATTGCATTTAAAGCATAGGAAAAGAGACAGAACGTCGACAATGATGCACTTGGCCAAAAAGGGCGTATGCGTTTTTTCCTGAATATATTCAGGAAAAAACGCATAGGCACTTTTTGGCCAACCAAGCAAGCTTGCAAAGGAAATCTGCACTACAATGAAGTCTCACTTCCCCCCGGTCAAAAGGGCCATCTGAAAAAAGTGTAAAATCCAGAAAGGCAGGACAGGCCATGGAGAACTGGGAGCCTTGTTATGCTGATGGGCGGGATGTAAATTGCCAACAGCCACTGGGGAGAAGTGTATGGTGTTTCCTGAAACATATAAAAAACAAAGCAACAGAGCCTAGGGCACTTCCACTTATGGTCCTATAGCTTAGGGAAATTAAAATCAAAAAGACACAGCCACCCCAATATTTGGGATGGCTCTGTTTACAGGAACCTCTTCTGCAGCACAAGTTAAATATGCCAGAGAGCAAATAATGGATAAAGAAGTTGTGGTACTTACGTACAACAGAATACCTCTCAGCCATGAAAACTATGTCACCAGGCCCGTACCAGCATAATGAGTGGATTGAGGCACGGTGATTCTAAGTGAAAAAAGTCACACAGAAAAAGAAACATCATAAGGTACCACTAATACATGGAATGAGAACTTGGCTACACATGAAGTGATTTACAAAACAGAACAGGGTCTCAAATTTAGAAAACCAACTTATGCTTGCTTAAGTGGGAAGGTGAGTTGGGGTGCTGCATAAAACCAGAGTTTGAAATTAGCACAGATACCGTTCCATAAGCCAAATATTTAATAGACAAGACCTACCCCTTGCTCAAGGAAATGGACTCAGCAATGAGGTATCACCTCACACCTGGTAGAATGGGCATCATCAGAAAATCTACAAACAAAAAATGCTAGAAAGGGTGTGGAGAAAAGGAACCCTCTTCCACTACTGTTGGGAATATAAATTGATACAGTCACTATGGAGAACAATATGGAGTTTCTTAAGAAACTAACAGTAGAATTACCATATGATACAGCAATCCCAGTTCTGAACATATACCCAGACAAAACCATAAATCAAAAAGAGACATTCACCGCAATGTTCATTGCCTCACTCTTTACAATATCGAGGTAATGGAAGCAACCTAAATGCCCACAGACAGACGAATGCATAAAGCTGTGGTACATATATAAAATGGAATATTACTAAGCCATGAAAAGGAATGAAATTGGGTCATTTGTCAAGACGTCGATGGATCTAGAGACTGTCATACAGAGTGAAGTAAGTCAGAAAGAGAAAAACAAATCTTGTATATTCATGCATATATGTGGAATCTAGAAAAACTGTACAGGTTAACCATTTTGCAAGGCATAAATAGAGCAACAGATGTAGACAACAAACGTATGGACAACAAGGGTGGAAAGCTGTTGGGGGGGTGGTGGTGGGAGGAGTTGAGAGACTGGGATTGGCATGTATACATTTATACGTATAAAATAGATAACCAATAAGAACCTGCTGTATAAAAATATAAAATAAAATTCAAAATTAAAAAGAAATAAAATTTAAAAAATAAAACAGAAAAAACAATTATTCCCTTCACATACATGTATTTATATGAATAAATTATTTCCATGCTTATATCTGTAAATACAAAAAAGAGGAATAAAATCTACCTTGAACCAAAAACGAAAAGGAGAAAAAAAACACAGAACCCACCAGTTCCACAGAGGAAAACCGTATCAGGGCACTTGCTCCAGTTGTAAACAATTCTGAAGTTGGTCAGTGGTGGGGAATCGTCTCCCATTCAGCCAGCAGCCCCCACGCAACAAGCGTCCTCATTGCAAAGCTGGGGCACCGTGCCGAGGCATCTGTGAGTAAACGTGAGCTGAGCCCCAGGCCAGTTGCTGCTGAACTATTCCCACCCGTCCCAGGTAAAACACCTGAATATATACAAGGACTTGAAAGCCTAGAGGAAGGGCCATAGAGCCACACGAGTGACAGCATGCCGGCCGACTTGGTGCCTGCAGGCCAGCCAGGATGGTCCTGGCCCTGGGTGCTCTTCTGGAAGATTTCCATTTCCCTGCCTGAGATACCCGTCCTGTCCCTGCCCCCACTGCTTCTTTCCTTCCTCACCTCTGCCCAGGGAGAAATTCCAGCAGCAGGTATAGGTGACACATCCTCTTCTTTAGCAGGTGGCAGCCTGGCAACTGCTGCAGAAAGTCCAGCAGAGCCCCACTCACACTGGGCCACCCACAAAGCCATGGCCTCTCACTCCCTCCCACCAGCCCAGCCCCGAGACTGCTGACAGGGCAGAGAAAATGGCGTCAGGCACGGCTGCAGGGGCTCTTGCTGCCTGGAGTGGTATTTATATTGATCTCAACCCAGGCACACCTGGGGAGGGCTGGCCGGCATGGTAAGGCTGCCCAGGTCAGCCAATCATCACCCCTCAGGGGCTCACAGTTGCAGAAAATGGAACTTGCTGAACCGGCCAGGTCCAAGGAACAGGTGTGGGCTCCTGAGAGTCAGGATAGACAAGGGGCTGCAGCTTTGGCTTGTTTTCTAATCATTTTATCTGGCCCATGAGTGGGAGACAACTTCAAGAAAACCCTCTCCTAATGAGAGGAACCCAGGAGTCAGGGAGAGGAGGGGTGGGTGGTGGTTGGAGACAGAGGCCTGGTGCCCCGGGTGCAGTGGAAGTCTCTGGAAGACCAGGTGGAGGGAGGCCGCACAGAGTGATGCCCAGGGTCACAGACCTGTCGCAGCTGCTGTTTGTTAGTTCAAGTCCTGCTCTGAGGTGCTCTGTGTCAGCTCTGAGTGACAGGTGAGCTGGGGGTGCTCTGCAATGAGGGCTATGTGCACGGTTCCTGTGTGCCCAGCCCTGCCACGGTACCTGCAAGGGTAGCTCTGTATTCTGGGAGGGGCCTGACCACGAGAGCCCCGTGGGCTGGGGTGGGGGTGGGGTACCTGCCCAGGTGAGCTCCATATTCTGGGATTGGTCTGACCAGAGAGCCCCATGGGCTGCTGGGGACCTGGTAAAGGATGTCAGGACAGTCAGTGAAGCCACCGAGGATATACCTCCAGCTGCTCCTAATTCCTACACCCTGCTGGTCATTCTACCAACCACCAGGACATGGTATTCTGTATTAGTCTTCAATGATGCCTTCTTTTGTATTCCATTAGTCCCAGAGTCACAAGAAATTTTGGCTTGTGAGTGGCAGGACTCAACATACAACTAAAACAATACTTCCGGGCCGTCTTGCCCCAAGGGTGCAAAAATTCCCACACCATCTTTGGGGAAAGCTTAGCTAAAGACCTAAAAGTTCTACCTCTGGAAAAGGAAACCCTCCTTCAGTACACAGACGACATTCTGATCACCAGCCCTACTAAGGAGGCCTCTGAACTACCAAGCCAATAAAGGATAGAAGTTGTCCAAGAAAAAGCTCAAATATCACAGACTGCGGTGACCTGCCTGGGCTTCATTCTCACAGAAGGTCGGAGAAGCCCATCCCAGGAAAGGAAAGAAACCATTTTCAGCCTTACCCCTTTCTAAAACTAGAAGACAGCTTAGGGGTTCTTGGGGAGGCCAGGGTTTGCTGCTTCTGGATCCCTAACTACAGTCTACTAGCTGGGCCTCTATATGAAACACTGAAAGGAAAAGATGATGATCCTGTTGAATAGAATCCAGAAGTGGCCTTTCAAGAATGGAAAGAGCAGTCAATTCAGACCCTTGCCCTGGAACTCCCTAATTTAGCTAAACCCTTTGACCTTTACATTCCCGGTGAAAGGTGAATCGCCATTGGAGAATTAGTGCAAAAACTGGGACCACTTGAAATGGAACAATGCAAGAATGCCATCCAGGTAGGATAAACTACGGTCACCAAGGGGCTTGGCCAACTGCCACATCTGGCCAAGATACTGGCGGTATCTAAAAACCTGGAAATCAGCAGCCCCAAAGGCCACCTCCCTCGTAAGGGAAAAGGACCCCACGTGGTGATCCTAACCACCAACCATGCCCTGAAGTTTCAGGGTTCGCTCTGTGGGCACACCAACCTCGAGTGAGGGGGCCTTCCAACTTCAACATCCAGAGAGATAACCGGGGGCAACAGGGCACCATGACGACTCATGTGAACATCACTTGACCTGGAGTTTCTCTCATAAAACAACAAGAGTGTGTCCCAAAAGAGTAGACTACTGCTTGCAGGACTTACTGCACCCAGAGGGGAGCTAATAATCTTGGCGGGGGAACCGTATATCACACTGTCACCATAGAAAAGCCTACAGACACCGTGATGATGGTGGCCAATAAGACTGGCTGGACTCCTGTTTACTTCAAAAGGCTGTTGACTCAGTGGCCATCATGGTCCTTGATCACCACTGACCCTGGACTGTCTGGGAGTTGAGCAGGCAGGGCTCTGACACCTGGTGCTGTTTGTACGTTAATTCAGGGACCTAATTGAAGAAAGCGCAGACTACTGGTCAGAGCATCTAGGCTGGCAGAAACGGTCAGCCTAAGGTGGCCGAACAAATGTGGGGCGGGGTGAAACCAGCCCCCACAGCGTCTCTGCACATCTCTTTCCTGGACCCTTAAAGGTCATTAGAATCTATAACACTTCCAATGCTGGTGCTCAGGTGGACGAGCAGGGAGGCAGGGGGCCTGGGGACAATCAACGTCACCTGGAGGCTGCTGGGGAGAAGCTCTGACCCTCGCCCCCGGGTATGAGGGCTCCCAACTCAGCACTCAGCAGTTACAGAAGAAGGGTCTGCACCCTCAGCACTCCAAGAATGAGGAACGGGACAAAAGGCAGAGGAGGGGTTTGTCCCCAGCAAAGCCCATTAAAAATCCCTGGGAGATAAAAATAGAATCTGGGCAATAAAGTCAAGTCTAACCGTTTTTATCCTTTGTGCTTTGTCTAATTTCATGTGCTCCTAGGGTCCCGCATGCAGAGGTTCCACACCCGGCACTTCAGACCAGATTTCCTAGTGCAGAATGGCTGGGACGACACCTCAGCTCCTGGGGCCCAGTGCAGACTCCGCGATATAGAGCCTGAGCTGCAGCCAACCCGGCCCTCGAGAGCTCCGCCCCCTCCCTCCCACTGACTCTGACAGGATCTCTACACAGCAGCCCAGCCCACAGCCCACGGGGTAGTGCATGCTCTCACCTCTCCATTCTCTGATCAAAATATAAAGTTTCCTTTGCTTGTGAACCAAACTCAGTCTCGATCTGTTGGCCCCAATGGCACTGGGCAGGGGGACACTTGTTGGGGTCCACTCTGGAGGATCAGTAACAGAAATTGAGACTATTGTAACCTCAATGAACAGATGTGTGAGCCAAACTGTAGTTAACATAGAACAGTGTATAAGGCTCGGGTAAAATAAGATGTTTCTAACACTTCCATTTGATATTTCCATCACTTTATTATAAGCAAGTTCAGTGAAAAGGTTTGTCTTATTTGTCAGGTCAATATTAGAGAAACGAAGTGATTTCTTTCCAAGGATGTACATCTAATAATCTTGGTTAAAGCTTCAATCTTGTTTTAAATGCTTTTCCATTGAAAATGATACCTCTCTTTCAGCTCCCCCATTTCTGAGAAGTATAAAATCTTATAATTTATTATTACCAAAGGGGAAAGGTGGGAGGAGGGATAAATTAACAGTTTGGGATTAACACATACACACTGCTATGTATAAAATAGATCATCAACAAGGAACTACTGTATAGCACAGGGAACTACACTCAACATTTTGCAATAACCTATAAGGGGAAATAATCTGAAAAAGAATAGATATTTTTATTGACATCATCTATCAATGACAGTTAAAGTGTAACCTAAGGGAAGCTGGTGGTGAGTGCTTCTGACCCTGAAGACTTCAATCATCTAAAGTTTGGACTCTGCCTACTTCCCAAGGCCCTTAATGAACATATGTGTAGCCGTAGCTTAAAAAATTCCCCAGTTTGTGTTTCGGGGAGACACTGATTTTGAAAAAGCCCTGATGTTCTCCTTACATGAATGGGACTCTTCCTACTGCTAAAACATGTCTGTCACACCCAGAGGATGGTATACCGTCTGATCGGGAAGAGTTTGGAAAAGGCATCTCATCTCCTCATCTCCTGGTGCTCGGGTTCACCCCTCCAGCGTCTTTACTAACAGTCTCCCCACTTGGAGATGTCAGCACTGTCAACATCCTGTTGTGTACAGTTTGGAATTTGTCCAGAGGATGAAGCGGAAGGATGAAGAACAATGAGAGACAAGTCCTAGGTGTTCAGACAGGCACATGTCACTCTAATTTCCAATCAGGAAGACGAACTGACCAAAGGCTAGGGTTGCCCATGGAAACAGTATAGGGCTTGAGGAAATCCCACTGCTTTGTGGCCAGTTCCCATAAACACAAGTTGAACAATGGAACTCAGGGGCAGTAAAATTCACGAAACTGCAGAGTTGAAAATATCCATCACTGAAAAATGTCTTGAGGAAAGTCAGAGAAAAGGACTTGTAAGCAAGGCAGAATGGCAGGAAAGGGATTTGAGGAGGTAGAAAGGACTCGCCATTAAGCACAAGAAAAGGAGCTGAACATTGCCAACATTGCAGTTGGCCAAAAAGGGTGTATGCGTTTTTTTCTGTATATATTCAAGAAAAGGGCATACACTTTTTTAGCCAACCAAACAGGTGGGCACTGGAAGTCAATACTACAAAAGATATCACTTCGCATCAGTCAGAAGAGCCATCCTCATAAAGCGTAAACAACAGAAATGCAGGACAGGGCAAGGAGAAGAGGGAGCCCTGTGAGACTTATAGTGGAAATGTATATTGCCAACGGCCATTCTGGAGAAGTGTATTGTGTTTACTAAAGCATCTAAAAAATGAGCTACAGAGCATAGGGCACTTGCACTCATGGGCGTATATCTTGGGAAAAACAAAAATTGAGAGGACACAGGCACCCCAATGTTTACCCCCTCTCTGTTTAAAAGATCCTCGACTAGGATATAACTTAAATGTCTCTGGAGGGAAAAAATGGATAGAGATGTGGTACTTAGGTAGAGTGGAATATTATTCAGCCTGGAAATCAATGAAATATGGCCAGTTGTAACAACTCCGGAGGAGTTACGTATGATCTTTCTAAGTGACATAATTCAAAAAGAAAAAGACACATATCATATCACTTAAAGGTGGAATCCAAAATGGCTACACATGAAATAAATTACAAAACAAAAACATAGTCAAATATGTAGAAAACACGCATAAGGCTGCTAAACGGGAAAGGTGGGGAGGGGTGAGGCATCATCCAGGAGGTTGAAATTAGCACAGATACCATTCCAAATACCAAACTGATAATCAACAAAGCCCACACGGTAGCTAAAAGAACTGCACTCAGCACACTCAAGTCACCGGAAAAGAATATATACGACTGGTAAGAATCTGAAAAAGAATTTACTGATGTCTCTCTGTACGTGAATCAAGTGGATGTACAGCAGCAAGAAACAGAGCTTTGAAAATCAGCTGTAACCAATATAGTAACAAATTGAAAAAAATAAACGACAGAGAGACAGAGAAAACCTCTTACAACTTTTCCTCAGGGACGGTGATGCAACATGGATTGAACACATCTAGACCCACAGCAGGATGAGACATAAGGCTGGAAACTGTTTGCACTAAGAGAAATGTGAGGTTGGGTGAGGAAATGCACACCCTTTAAAGTAATACTACCTGGTACCCATTCAATGGGTCCCAAATCTGCAGGTTCAAGGGATCTTCCTACAGCTAAAACATGCATGGAAAACCCAGAGGACTGTACACCATGTGATCGGGAGATGTGTCTAAAATGCAGCTCATTTATCCTCTCCTGGTGCTCCTGTTCACCATTCCAGCCACGTTACTTAGAATCTCCCCACTTGGAGAATCAGCACATTTCAACTTCTGTTTCACACATTTTGCAAATTGTGAGGAGGATGAACGGGAAGAGGGGGAACCAATGAGAGAATAGTTGTAGGGGTTTGGACGGGCACATATCACTCTAATTTCCCATTAAGAATAAGAATTGAAAAAAGGCTCAGCCCGCCTCGCCGGAGCCAAAATAGGGCCTGAAGCAATCCTGCGGGTTTGAGGCCAGCTCACAAAAGAGCAACTTAAAAAATGGAGCTCAGGGTCACTGCAATTCACAAACCTGCAGAGTTATAAATGAAAACTAACGTCCAAAACTATGTTGAGGTAAGGCAAAGAAGAGGATCTGAATGCAAGACAGAATTGCAAGAAACAGATTTCAAGAGATAGATTGGACTCGTCTTTAAAGCACATGAAAAGCGGCAGAATTTCGACAATGATGCAGTTGGCCCAAAAGGGCGTATGCGTTTTTTCCTGATTATATCCAGGAAAAAATGCATACGCACTTTATGGGCAACGAAGCAAGCAAGCAATGCAAATGTGCACAACAAAGAAGTCTCATTTCCCACCGGTCAAAAGGGCCATCCTAAAAAATTGTAAAAACCAGAAATGCAGGACAGGCCATGGAGAACAGGGAGCCTTTATACGCTGATGGGCAGTGTGTGAACTGCCGAGAGCCACTCTGGAGAAGTGTATGGTGGTTCCTAAATCATCTAAAAAACAGAGCTACAGAGCATAGGACACTTCCAATCATGGGAGTATATCTAGGGAAGTCTAAAAATCAACAAGACACAAGCACACCACAGTTTAGGGCTACTCTGTTTACAAGAACCTCAACTTCAGTACACCTTAAATATCCCAGGAAAGAGAACAATGGATAAAGAAGATGTGGTACTTATGTACAATGGAATATCTCTTCACCATGAAATCAAGGTAATAAGGCTAGTAGAAGGATAAAGAGTGGATTTAGGTCCGATAATACTACTTGAAATAAGTCAAACAGAAAAAGAAACATATCATAAGAGATCACTTATAGAGGGAGGGTAAATATGGCTGCACAAGAAATGAATTACAGAACAGAACAGTGTCTCACATTTAGAAAACACACTTATGTCAGCTTAAGGGGAAAGGAGAGGTGGGGTGCATTAAACCAGAGTTTGAAATTAGCACAGATACCGTTCAATAAACCAAATAGATATTAGACAAGATCTACACCTTGCTCAATGAACTGGCCTCAACACACCCTATACACCGCAGAGAAATATATCTGAGTAATAAGAATCTTAAAACCCATGTATTGATATATCTCCATAAGGGAATCAAGTGTGTGCAGAGTGGCACAAACACAGCAGTGAAAATGAGCTAAACCCCATTATAGAAATAAATTTTAAAAACAAAATGCAGAAACAATGAAAGAGAGAAAAATTCTTACAAAATTTGCTCAGGGGCTGTGATGCAACCTGGATGGACCACATATAAACCCACAGCTGGATAAGACATAAGGCTGCACACTTGGGGCTGAGAGGATTGGTGAGCTTTGGTGAGCAACTGCCAAAAGTTTAATGCAATACTTCATGCTACTCATTCCAAGGGTCCCAAAACTCCAGGTTGAAGGGAATCTTCCTACAGCTAAACCATGCTTGGGAAACCCAGCGACTGGTATACCATATGATCGGGAAAGGTTTCTAAAACGCACCTCATTTTTCCTCTCCTGGGACTCCGGATCGACATTCCAGCCACTTTACTAACAATATCCCCACATGGAGAGTCAATGCCTTTAAGTTCTGGTATCGCACAGTCTGCAGTTAGTGCGGAGGATGAATGGGAATAGGGGGAACCAGTGAGAAACTAGCTGTAGCAGTTTCAATGGGCACATGTCACTCTAATTTCACATCAGTAAGAAGAATAAACCAAAGGCACAGCAAGGTGCCCCAGAAGAAGAATAGGGCCTGAAGGAATCTTGTGGTTATGAGGCAAGATCACAAAAATAAGACCTGAAAAATGGAGCTAAGGGCCACTGCAATTCAAAAAACTGCAGAGTTATAAAGGCCAACTATTTTCAAAAAATATATTGAGGTAAGGCTATGAAGAGGCATTGGAGGCAAGGCAGAATTGCAGGAAACCGATTTCAGGAGGTAGACTGGAATTGCATTTAAAGCATAGGAAAAGAGGCAGAACGTCGACAATGATGCACTTGGCCAAAAAGGGCGTATGCGTTTTTTCCTGAATATATTCAGGAAAAAACGCATACGCCCTTTTTGGCCAACCAAGCAAGCTTGCAAAGGAAATCTGCACTACAATGAAGTCTCACTTCCGCCTGGTCAAAAGGGCCATCTGAAAAAAGTGTAAACTCCAGAAAGGCAGGACAGGCCATGGAGAACTTGTTATGCTGATGGGTGGGATGTAAATTGCCAACAGCCACTCAGGAGAAGTGTATGGTGTTTCCTGAAACATCTAAAAAACAAATCAACAGAGCCTAGGGCACTTCCACTTATGGTCCTATAGCTTAGGGAAATTAAAATCAAAAAGACACAGCCACCCCAAAATTTGGGATGGCTCTGTTTACAAGAACCTCGTTTACGGTACAAGTTCAATATTGCAGAAAGTGAAAAATGGATAAAGAAGTTGTGGTACTTACGTACAATGCAATATCACTCAGCAATGAAATCTATGTCATCAGGCACGTAGCAGAAAATGAGTGGGTTCAGGTATGATGATTCTAACTGAAATAAGTCACACAGAAAAAGAAACATCATAAGATATCACTAATACACGGAATATAAACTTGGCTACAAAGGAACTGGATAACAAAACAGAACAGGGTCTCAAATTTAGAAAACCAACTTATGCTTGCTTAAGGGGAAAGGTGAGTTGGGGTGCTGCATAAAACCAGAGATTGAAATGAGCACAGATAAAGTTCCTTAAGCCAAATATGTAATAGACAAGAGCTACTCCTTGCTCAACGAAATGGACTCAACACCCCATATTAAACGCCTAAGAATGTACCTGACTAGTAAGTATCTTAAAACTTTTGAATTGCTATGTCTCCGAAAGAGAATCAAGCGTGTGTACAGGGGCATAAACGCAGCAATAATAGGATTGGAGACATTCGGTGAGCAAATGAAGAACCTTTGAAATCATATTGCATGGTACCCATTCCACGGGTCTCAACTCTCCAGGTTTAAGGGATTCTTCCTTCAGCTAAATCATGCATGTGGAACCCAGAGTATGATCAACCGTGTGATCGGGAGATGTGTTCCAATATGTCTCAGGACTCGTCCCCTGGTACTCGGGTGCAACATTCCAGACGATTTACTAACACTCTCCCGACTGGGAGAGTCAGTGCCTTTAACCTCCTGTTTGGCCCAGTTTGCAATTTCTGCGGCAGATGAACAGGAATAGGGAGAACCAATGAGAGACTAGCTGGAGGTGTCTGGACGGGCAAATTTAACTCTCATTTCCTACCAGGGAGAGGAATTAACCAAAGGCTCAGCGTGCCGTGCCGGAACCAGATTAGGGCCTGAAGCAATCATGCGGTGTTGCGGCCAGCTCACAAGAAAGCGAGTTGAAGAAAGGAGCTCAGGGGCACTGTAATTCACAAACCTGCAGAGTTATAAATGACAGCTATCGTCCAAAAATATACTGAAGTAAGGCTGCCAAGAGGACTTGAAAGCCGGGCAGAATTGCAGGAAACCGATTTCAGGAGGTAGACTGGAATTGCATTTAAAGCATAAGAAAAGAGGCAGAAGGTCGACAATGATGCACTTGGCCAAAAAGGGCGTATGCGTTTTTTCCTGAATATATTCAGGAAAAAACGCATACGCCCTTTTTGGCCAAGGAAGCAAGCTTGCAAAGGAAATCTGCACTACAATGAAGTCTCACTTCCCCCCGGTCAAAAGGGCCATCTGTAAAAAGTGTAAAATCCAGAAAGGCAGGACAGGCCATGGAGAACTGTGAGCCTTGTTATGCTGATGAGCGGGATGTAAATTGCCAACAGTCACTGGAGAGAAGTGTATGGTGCTTCCTGAAACATCTGAAAAACAGAGGAACAGAGCCTAGGGCACTTCCACTTATGGTCCTATAGCTTAGGGAAATTAAAATCAAAAACACAGAGCCACCCCAAAGTTTGGGACGGCTATCTTTACAAGAACCTCGTTTACGGTACAAGTTAAATATCGCAGAAAGCAAAAAATGGATAAAGAAGTTGTGGTACTTATGTACAATGCAATATCACTCAGCAAAGAAATCTATGTCATCAGGCCCGTAGCAGCATAAGGAGTGGATTCAGGTATGATGATTCTAACTGAAATAAGTCACACAGGAAAAGAAACATCATAAGATATCACTAATACACGGAATGTAAACTTGGCTACACAGGAACTGGATTACAAAACAGAACAGGGTCTCCAATTTAGAAAACCAACTTATGATTGCTTAAGGGGAAAGGTGAGTTGGGGTGCTGCATAAAACCAGAGATTGAAATGAGCACAGATAAAGTTCCTTAAGCCAAATATGTAATAGACAAGAGCTACTCCTTGCTCAACGAAATGGACTCAACACCCCATATTAAACGCCTAAGTATGTACCTGACTAGTAAGTATCTTAAAACCTATGGATCGCTATGTCTCCGAAAGAGAACCAAGCGTGTGTACAGGGGCATAAACGCAGCAGTGATAGGATTGGAGAGGTTCGGTGAGCAAATGAAGACCCTTTGAAGTCATATTGCATGGTACCCATTCCACGGGTCTCAAGTCTCCAGGTTTAAGGGATTCTTCCTTCAGCTAAATCATGCATGTGGAACCCAGAGTATGATCAACCATGTGATCAGGAGACGTGTTCCAACATGTCTCAGTTCTCGTCCCCTGGTACTTGGGTGCAACATTCCAGACGCTTTACTAACACTCTCCCGACTTGGAGAGTCAGTGCCTTTAACCTCCTGTTTGGCCCAGTTTGCAATTTCTGCGGAAGATAAACAGGAATAGGGAGAACCAATGAGAGACTAGCTGGAGGTGTCTGGACGGGCAAATTTAACTCTCATTTCCCACCAGGAAGTGGAATTATCCAAAGGCTCAGCGTGCCATGCCGGAACCAGATTAGGGCCTGAAGCAATCCTGCGGTGTAGCAGCCAGCTCACAAGAAAGCGAGTTGAAGAAAGGAGCTCAGGGACACTGTAATTCACAAACCTGCAGAGTTATAAATGACAGCTATCGTCCAAAAATATACTGAAGTAAGGCTGCCAAGAGGACTTGAAAGCGGGGCAGAATTGCAGGAAACCGATTTCAGGAGGTAGACTGGAATTGCATTTAAAGCATAGGAAAAGAGGCAGAACGTCGACAATGATGCACTTGGCCAAAAAGGGCGTATGCGTTTTTTCCTGAATATATTCAGGAAAAAACGCATACGCCCTTTTTGGCCAACGAAGCAAGCTTGCAAAGGAAATCTGCACTACAATGAAGTCTCACTTCCCCCCGGTCAAAAGGGCCATCTGAAAAAAGTGTAAAATCCAGAAAGGCAGGACAGGCCATGGAGAACTGGGAGCCTTGTTATGCTGATGGGCGGGATGTAAATTGCCAACAGTCACTGGAGAGATGTGTATGGTGCTTCCTGAAACATCTGAAAAACAGAGGAACAGAGCCTAGGGCACTTCCACTTATGGTCCTATAGCTTAGGGAAATTAAAATCAAAAAGACACAGCCACCCCAAAGTTTGGGACGGCTCTCTTTACAAGAACCTCGTTTACGGTACAAGTTAAATATCGCAGAAAGCAAAAAATGGATAAAGAAGTTGTGGTACTTATGTACAATGCAATATCACTCAGCAAAGAAATCTATGTCATCAGGCCCGTAGCAGCATAAGGAGTGGATTCAGGTATGATGATTCTGACTGAAATAAGTCACACAGGAAAAGAAACATCATAAGATATCACTAATACACGGAATGTAAACTTGGCTACACAGGCACTGAATTACAAAACAGAACAGGGTCTCAAATTTAGAAAACCAACTTATGCTTGCTTAAGGGGAAAGGTGAGTTGGGGTGCTGCATAAAACCAGAGAATTAAATGAGCACAGATAAAGTTCCTTAAGCCAAATATGTAATAGACAAGAGCTACTCCTTGCTCAACGAAATGGAGTCAACACCCCATATTAAATGCCTAAGAATGTAGCTGACTAGTAAGTATCTTAAAACGTATGGATTGCTATGTCTCCAAAAGAGAATCAAGCGTGTGTACAGGGGCATAAACGCAGCAGTGATAGGATTGGAGAGGTTTGGTGAGCAAATGAAGACCCTTTGAAATCATATTGCATGGTACCCATTCCACGGGTTTCAACTCTCCAGGTTTAAGGGATTCTTCCTTCAGCTAAAGCATGCATGTGCAACACAGAGTATGATCAACCATGTGACCGGGAGACGTGTTCAAATATGTCTCAGTTCTCGTCCCCTGGTACTCGGGTGCAACATTCCAGACGCTTTACTAACACTCTCCCGACTTGGAGAGTCAGTGCCTTTAACCTCCTGTTTGGCCCAGTTTGCAATTTCTGCGGAAGATGAACAGGAATAGCGAGAAACAATGAGAAACTAGCTGGAGGTGTCTGATGGGCAAATTTAACTCTCATTTTCCACCAGGGAGAGGAATTAACCAAAGGCTCTGCATGCCGAGCCACAACCAGATTAGGGCCTGAAGCAATCCTGCGGTGTTGCGGCCAGCTCACAAGAAACCGAGTTGAAGAAAGGAGCTCAGGGGCACTGTAATTCACAAACCTGCAGAGTTATAAATGACAGCTATCGTCCAAAAATATACTGAAGTAAGGCTGCCAAGAGGACTTGAAAACGGGGCAGAATTGTAGGAAACCGATTTCGGTAGTTAGACTGGAATTGCATTTAAAGCATAGGAAAAGAGGCAGAACGTCGACAATGATGCACTTGGCCAAAAAGGGCGTATGCGTTTTTTCCTGAATATATTCAGGAAAAAACACATACGCCCTTTTTGGCCAACCAAGCAAACTTGCAAAGGAAATCTGCACTACAATGAAGTCTCACTTCCCCCCGGTCAAAAGGGCCATCTGAAAAAAGTGTAAAATCCAGAAAGGCAGGACAGGCCATGGAGAACTGGGAGCCTTGTTATGCTGATGGGCGGGATGTAAATTGCCAACAGCCACTCGGGAGAACTGTATGGTGCTTCCTGAAACATCTAAAAAACAAAGCAACAGAGCCTAGGGCACTTCCACTTATGGTCCTATAGCTTACGGAAATTAAAATCAAAAAGACACAGCCACCCCAAAGTTTGGGACAGCTCTGTTTACAAGAACCTCGTTTACGGTACAAGTTCAATATCGCAGAAAGCGAAAAATGGATAAAGAAGTTTTGGTACTTACGTACAATGCAATATCACTCAGCAATGAAATCTATGTCATCAGGCTCGTAGCAGCATAATGAGTGGATTCAGGTATGATGATTCTAACTGAAATTAGTCACACAGAAAAAGAAACATCATAAGATATCACTAATACACGGAATGTAAACTTGGCTACACAGGAACTGGATTACAAAACAGAACAGGGTCTCAAATTTAGAAAACCAACTTATGCTTGCTTAAGGGGAAAGGTGAGCTGGGGTGCTGCATAAAACCAGAGATTGAAATGAAAACAGATAAAGTTCCTTAAGCCAAATATATAATAGACAAGAGCTACTCCTTGCTCAACGAAATGGACTCCACATCCCATATTAAATGCCTAAGAATGTACCTGACTAGTAATTATCTTAAAACCTATGGATTGCTATGTCTCCAAAAGAGAATCAAGCGTGTGTACAGGGGCATAAACACAGCAGTGGTAGGATTGGAGAGGTTCGGTGAGCAAATGAAGACCCTTTGAAGTCATATTGCATGGTACCCATTCCATGGGTCTCAACTCTCCAGGTTTAAGGGATTCTTCCTTCAGCTAAAGCATGCATGTGGAACCCAGAGTATGATCAACCGAGTGATCGGGAGACGTGATCCAATATGTCTCAGTTCTCGTCCCCTGGTACTCGGGTGCAACATTCCAGATGCTTTACTAACACTCTCCCGACTTGGAGAGTCAGTGCCTTTCACCTCCTGTTTGGCCCAGTTTGCAATTTCTGTGGAAGATTTCCAGGAATAGGGAGAAACAATAAGAGACTAGCTGGAGGTGTCTGGACGGGCAAATTTAACTCTCATTTCCAAGCAGGAAGAGGAATTAACCAAAGGCTCAGCGTGCCGTGCCGGAACCAGATTAGGGCCTGAAGCAATCCTGTGGTGTTGCGGCCAGCTCACAAGAAAGCGAGTTGAAGAAAGGAGCTCAGGGGCACTGTAATTCACAAACCTGCAGAGTTATAAATGACAGCTATCATCCAAAAATATACTGAAGTAAGGCTGCCAAGAGGACTTGAAAGCGGGGCAGAATTGCAGGAAACTGATTTCAGGAGGTAGACTTGAATTGCATTTAAAGCATAGGAAAAGAGGTAGAACGTCGACACTGATGCACTTGGCCAAAAAGGGCGTATGCGTTTTTTCCTGAATATATTCAGGAAAAAACGCATACGCCCTTTTTGGCCAACCAAGCAAGCTTGCAAAGGAAATCTGCACTACAATGAAGTC
The DNA here is from genome assembly GCF_937001465.1 of Orcinus orca. Lineage (NCBI taxonomy): Eukaryota > Metazoa > Chordata > Mammalia > Artiodactyla > Delphinidae > Orcinus > Orcinus orca. The sequence continues at coordinate 2,231,567 of NW_026044021.1, forward strand.
TCACTTCCCCCCGGTCAAAAGGGCCATCTGAAAAAAGTGTAAAATCCAGAAAGGCAGGACAGGCCATGGAGAACTGGGAGCCTTGTTATGCTGATGGGCGGGATGTATATTGCCAACAGCCACTCGGGAGAAGTGTATGGTGTTTCCTGAAACATCTAAAAAACAAAGCAACAGAGCCTAGAGCACTTCCACTTATGGTCCTATAGATTAGGGAAATTAAAATCAAAAAGACGCAGCCACCCAAATCTTTCGGATGGCTCTGTTTACAAGAACCTCGTTTACGGGACAAATTCAATATGGCAGAAAGTGAAAAATGGATAAAGAAGTTGTGGAACTTACGTACAATGCAATATCACTCAGCAATGAAATCTATGTCATCAGGCCCGTAGCAGCATAATGAGTGGATTCAGCCATGATGAATCTAACTGAAATAAGTCACACAGAAAAAGAAACATCATAAGATATCACTAATACACAGAATGTAAACTTGGCTACACAGGAACTGGATTACAAAACAGAACAGGGTCTCAAATTTAGAAAACCAACTTATGCTTGCTTAAGGGGAAAGGTGAGTTGGGGTGCTGCATAAAACCAGAGATTGAAATGAGCACAGATAAAGTTCCTTAAGCCAAATATGTAATAGAAAAGAGCTAGTCCTTGCTCAACGAAATGGACTCAACACCCCATATTAAACGCCTAAGAATGTACCTGACTAGTAAGTATCTTAAAACCTTAGGATTGCTATGTCTCTGAAAGAGAATCAAGCGTGTGTACACGGGCATAAATGCAGCAGTGATAGGATTGGACAGGTTTGGTGAGCAAATGAAGACCCTTTGAAGTCATATTGCATGGTACCGATTCCACGGGTCTCAACTCTCCACGTTTAAGGGATTCTTCCTTCAGCTAAAACATGCATGTGGAACCCAGAGTATGATCAACCGTGTGATTGGTAGACGTGTTCCAATATGTCTCAGTTCTCGTCCCCTGGTACGCGGGTGCAACATTCCAGACACTTTACTAACACTCTCCCGAATTGGAGAGTCAGTGCCTTTAACCTCCTGTTTGGCCCAGTTTACAATTTCTGCGGAAGATGAACAGGAATAGAGAGAACCAATGAGAGACTAGCTGGAGGTGTCTGGACGGGCAACTTTAACTCTCATTTCCCACCAGGAAGAGGAATTAACCAAAGGCTCAGCGTGCCCTGCCGGAACCAGATTAGGGCCTGAAGCAATCCTGCGGTGTTGCGGCCAGCTCACAAGAAAGCGAGTTGAAGAAAGGAGCTCAGGGGCACTGTAATTCACAAACCTGCAGAGATATAAATGACAGCTAGCGTCCAAAAATATACTGAAGTAAGGCTGCCAAGAGGACTTGAAAGCGGGGCAGAATTGCAGGAAACCAATTTCAGGAGGTAGACTGGAATTGCACTTAAAACATAGGAAAATAGTCAGAACGTCGACAATGATGCACTTGGCCAAAACGGGCGTATGCGTTCTTTCCTGAGTATATTCAGGAAAAAACGCATACGCCCTTTTTGGCCAACCAAGCAAGCTTGCAAAGGATATCTGCACTACAATGAAGTCTCACTTCCCCCCGGTCAAACGGGCCAACTGAAAAAAGTGTAAAATCCAGAAAGGCAGGACAGGCCATGGAGAACTGGGAGCCTTGTTATGCTGATGGGCGGGATGTATATTGCCAACAGCCACTCTGGAGAAGTGTATGGTGTTTCCTGAAACATCTAAAAAACAAAGCAACAGAGCCTAGGGCACTTCCACTTATGGTCCTATAGCTTAGGGAAACTAAAATAAAAAAGACACAGCCACCCCAAAGTTTGGGACGGCTCTGTTTACAAGAACCTTGTTTACGGTACAAGTACAATATTGCAGAAAGTGAAAAATGGATAAAGAAGTTGTGGTACTTACGTACAATGCAATATCACTCAGCAATGAAATCTATGTCATCAGGCCCGTAGCAGCATAATAAGTGGATTCAGGTATGATGATTCTAACTGAAATAAGTCACACAGAAAAAGAAACATCATAAGATATCACTAATACATGGAATGTAAACTTGGCTACACAGGAACTGGATTACAAAACACAACAGGGTCTCAAATTTAGAAAACCAACTTATGCTTGCTTAAGGGGAAAGGTGAGTTGGGGTGCTGCATAAAACCAGACATTGAAATGAGCACACATAAAGTTCCATAAGCCAAATATGTAATAGACAAGAGCTACTCCTTGCTCAATGAAACGGACACAACACCCCATATTAAACGCCTAAGAATGTACCTGACTAGTAAGTATCTTAAAACCTATGGATTGCTATGTCTCCGAAAGAGAATCAAACGTGTGTACAGGGATATAAACGCAGCAGTGATAGGATTGGAGAGGTACGGTGAGCAAATGAAGACCCTTTGAAGTCATATTGCATGGTAGCCATTCCACGGGTCTCAACACTACAGGTTTAAGGGATTCTTCCTTCAGCTAAATCATTCATGTGGAACCCAGAGTATGTTCAACCGTGTGATCGGGAGAAGTGTTCAAATATGTCTCAGTTCTCGTCCCCTGGTACTCGGGTGCAACATTCCAGACGCTTTACTAACACTCTCCCGACTTGGAGAGTCAGTGCCTTTAACCTCCTGTTTGGCCCAGTTTGCAATTTCTGCGGAAGATGAACAGGAATAGGGAGAACCAATGAGAGACTAGCTGGAGGTGTCTGGACGGGCAAATTTAACTCTCATTTCCCACCAGGAAGAGGAATTAACCAAAGGCTCAGCGTGCCGTGCCAGAACCAGATTAGGGCCTGAAGCAATCCTGCGATGTTGCGGACAGCTCACAAGAAAGCGAGTTGAAGAAAGGAACTCAGGGGCACTGTAATTCACAAATCTGCAGAGTTATAAATGACAGCTATCGTCCAAAAATATACTGAAGTAAGGCTGCCAAGAGGACTTGAAAGCGGGGCAGAATTGCAGGAAACCAATTTCAGGAGGTACACTGGAATTGCATTTAAAGCATAGGAAAAGAGGCACAACGTCGACAATGATGCACTTGGCCAAAAAGGGCGTATGAGTTTTTTCCTGAATATATTCAGGAAAAAACGCATACGCCCTTTTTGGCCAACCAAGCAAGTTTGCAAAGGAAATCTGCACTACAATGAAGTCTCATTTCCCCATGGTCAAAAGGGCCATCTGAAAAAAGTGTAAAATCCAGAAAGTCTGAAGGCCATGGAGAACTGGGAGCCTTGTTATGCTGATGGGCGGGATGTAAATTGCCAACAGCCACTTGGGAGAAGTGTATGGTGTTTCCTGAAACATCTAAAAAACAAAGCAACAGAGCCTAGCGCACTTCCACATATGGTCCTATAGCTTAGGGAAATTAAAATACAAAAGACACACCCACCCCTAAGTTTGGGAAGGCTCTGTTTACAAGAAACTCGTTTAAGGGACAAGTTCAATATCACAGAAAGTGAAAAATGGATAAAGCAGTTGTGGTACTTACGTACAATGCAATATCACTCAGCAATGAAGTCTATGTCATCAGGCCCGTAGCAGCATAATGAGTGGATTCAGGTATGATGAGTCTATGTGAAATAAGTCACACAGAAAAACAAACATCATAAGATATCACTAATATACGGAATGTAAACTTGGCTACACAGGAACTGGATTACAAAAGAGAACAGGGTCTCAAATTTAGAAAACCAACTTATGCTTGCTTAAGGGGAAAGGTGAGTTGGGGTGCTGCATAAAACCAGAGATTGAAATGAGCACAGATAAAGTTGCTTAAGCCAAATATGTAATACACAAGAGCTACTCCTTGCTCAACGAAATGGGCTCAACATCCCATATTAAACGCCTAAGAATGTACCTGACTACTAAGTATCTTAAAACCTATGGATTGCTATGTCTCCAAAAGAGAATCAAGCGTGTGTACAGGGGCATAAACGCAGCAGTGATAGGATTCGAGAGGTCCGGTGAGCAAGTGAAGACCCTTTGAAGTCACATTGCATGGTACCCATTCCAAGGGTCTCAACTCTCCACGTTTAAGGGATTCTTCCTTCAGCTAAAGCATGCATGTGGAACCCAGAGTATGATCAACCATGTGATCGGGAGACGTGTTCCAATATGTTTCAGTTCTCGTCCCCTGGTACTCGGGTGCAACATTCCAGACGCTTTACTAACACTCTCCCGACTTGGAGAGTCAGTTCCTTTAACCTCCTGTTTGGGCTAGTTTGCAATTTCTGCAGAAGATGAACAGGAATAGGGAGAACCAATGAGAGACTAGCTGGAGGTGTCTGGACGGGCAAATTTAACTCTCATTTCCCACCAGGAAGAGGAATTAACCAAAGGCTCAGCGTGCCGTGCCGGAACCAGATTAGGGCCTGAAGCAATCCTGCGGTGTTGCGGCCAGCTCACAAGAAAGCGAGTTGAAGAAAGGAGCTCAGGGGCACTGTAATTCACAAACCTGCAGAGTTATAAATGACAGCTATCGTCCAAAAATATACTGAAGTAAGGCTGCCAAGAGGACTTGAAAGCGGGGCAGAATGGCAGGAAACCGATTTCAGGAGGTAGACTGGAATTGCATTTAAAGCATAGGATAAGAGGCGGAACGTCGACAACGTTGCTCTTGGCCAAAAAGGGCGTATGCGTTTTTTCCTGAATATATTCAGGAAAACACGCATAGGCACTTTTTGGCCAACCAAGCAAGCTTGCAAAGGAAATCTGCACTAAAATGAGGTCTCACTTCCCCCCGGTCAAAAGGGCCATCTGAAAAAGTGTAAAATCCAGAAAGGCAGGACAGGCCATGGAGAACTGGGAGACTTGTTATGCTGATGGGCGGGATGTAAATTGCCAACAACCACTGGGGGGAAGTGTATGGTGTTTCCTGAAACATCTAAGAAACAAAGCAACAGAGCCTAGGGCACTTCCACTTATGATCCTATAGCTTAGGGAAATTAAAATCAAAAAGACACAGCCACCCCAAAGTTAGGGACGGCTCTGCTTACAAGAACCTCGTTTAAGGGACAAGTTCAATTTCGCAGAAAGTGAAAAATGGATAAAGAAGTTGTGGTACTTACGTACAATGCAATATCACTCAGCAATGAAATCTATGTCATCAGGCCCGTAGCAGCATAATGAGTGGATTCAGGTATGATGATTCTAACTGAAATAAGTCACACAGAAAAAGAAACATCATAAGATATCACTAATACACGGAATGTAAACTTGGCTACACAGGAACTTGATTACAAAACACAACAGGGTCTCAAATTTAGAAAACCAACTTATGCTTGCTTAAGGGGAAAGGTGAGTTGGGGTGCTGCATAAAACCAGAGATTGAAATGAGCACAGATAAAGTTCCTTAAGCCAAATATGTAATAGACAAGAGCTACTCCTTGCTCAACGAAATGGAGTCAACACCCCATATTAAACGCCTAAGAATGTAGCTGACTAGTAAGTATCTTAAAACCTATGGATTGCTATGTCTCCAAAAGAGAATCAAGCGTGTGTACAGGGGCATAAATGCAGCAGTGATAGGATTGGAGAGGTTTGGTAAGCAAATGAAGACCCTTTGAAATCATATTGCATGGTACCCATTACACGGGTTTCAACTCTCCAGGTTTAAGGGATTCTTCCTTCAGCTAAAGCATGCATGTGGAACACAGAGTATGATCAACCATGTGACCGGGAGACGTGTTCAAATATGTCTCAGTTCTCGTCCCCTGGTACTCGGGTGCAACATTCCAGACGCTTTACTAAAACTCTCCCGACTTGGAGAGTCAGTGCCTTTAACCTCCTGTTTGGCCCAGTTTGCAATTTCTGCGGAAGATGAACAGGAATAGCGAGAAACAATGAGAGACTAGCTGGACGTGTCTGAACGGGCAAATTTAACTCTCATTTCCCACCAGGGAGAGGAATTAACCAAAGGCTCTGCGTGCCGTGCCACAACCAGATTAGGGCCTGAAGCAATCCTGCGGTGTTGCGGCCAGCTCACAAGAAAGCGAGTTGAAGAAAGGAGCTCAGGGGCACTGTAATTCACAAACCTGCAGAGTTATAAATGACAGCTATCGTCCAAAAATATACTGAAGTAAGGCTGCCAAGAGGACTTGAAAGCGGGGCAGAATTGTAGGAAACCGATTTCGGTAGGTAGACTGGAATTGCATTTAAAGCATAGGAAAAGAGGCAGAACGTCGACAATGATGCACTTGGCCAAAAAGGGCGTATGCGTTTTTTCCTGAATATATTCAGGAAAAAACGCATACGCCCTTTTTGGCCAACCAAGCAAGCTTGCAAAGGAAATCTGCACTACAATGAAGTCTCACTTCCCCCCGTCAAAAGGGCCATATGAAAAAAGTGTAAAATCCAGAAAGGCAGGACAGGCCATGGAGAACTGGGAGCCTTGTTATGCTGATGGGTGGGATGTAAATTCCCAACAGCCACTCGGGAGAAGTGTATGGTGTTTCCTGAAACATCTAAAAAACAAAGCAACAGAGCCTAGGGCACTTCCACTTATGGTCCTATAGCTTAGGGAAATTAAAATCAAAAAGACACAGCCACCCCAAAATTTGGGACGGCTCTGTTTACAAGAACCGCATTTATGGTACAAGTTCAATATTGCAGAAAGTGAAAAATGGATAAAGAAGTTGTGGTACTTACGTACAATGCAATATCACTCAGCAATGAAATCTATGTCATCAGGCCCGTTGCAGCATAATGAGTGGATTCAGGTATGATGATTCTAACTGAAATAAGTCACACAGAAAAAGAAACATCATAAGATATCACTAATACACGGAATGTAAACTTGGCTACACAGGAACTGGATTACAAAACAGAACAGGGTCTCAAATTTAGAAAACCAACTTATGCTTGCTTAAGGGGAAAGGTGAGTTGGGGTGATGCATAAAACCAGAGACTGAAATGAACACAGATAAAGTTCCTTAAGCCAAATATGTAATAGACAAGAGCTACTACTTGCTCAACGAAACTGACTCAATACCCCATGTTAAACGCCTTATAATGTACCTGACTAGTAAGTATCTTAAAACCTATGGATTGCTATGTCTCTGAAAGAGAATCAAGCGTGAGTACCGGGGCATAAACGCAGCAGTGATAGGATTGGAGAGGTTCGGTGAGCAAACGAAGACCATTTGAAGACATATTTCATGGTACCCATTCCACGGGTCTCAACTCTCCAGGTTTAAGGGATTCTTCCTTCAGCTAAAACACGCATGTGGAACCCAGAGTATGATCAACCGTGTGATCGGGAGACGTGTTGAAATATGTCTCAGTTCTCATCCCCTGGTACTCAGGTGCAACATTCCAGACGCTTTACTAACACTCTCCCGACTTGGAGAGTCAGTGCCTTTAACCTCCTGTTTGGCCCAGTTTGCAAATTCCACGGAAGATGAACAGGAATAGGGAGAACCAATGAGAGACTAGCTGGAGGTGTCTGGACGGGCAAATTTAACTTCCAATTCCAACCAGGAAGAGGAATAAACCAAAGGCTCAGCGTGCCGTGCCGGAACCAGATTAGGGCCTGAAGCAATCCTGCGGTGTTTCGGCCAGCTCACAAGAAAGCGAGTTGCAGAAAGGAGCTCAGGGGCACTGTAATTCACAAACCTGCAGAGTTATAAATGACAGCTATCGTTCAAAAATATACTGAAGTAAGGCTGCCAAGAGGACTTGAAAGCGGGGCAGAATTGCAGGAAACCGATTTCAGGAGGTAGACTGGAATTGCATTTAAAGCATAGGAAAAGAGGCAGAACTTGCACAATGATGCACTTTGCCAAAAAGGGCGTATGCGTTTTTTCCTGAATATATTCAGGAAAAAACGCATACGCCCGTTTTGGCCAACCAAGCAAGCTTGCAAAGGAAATCTGCACTACAGTGAAGTCTCACTTCCCCGCAGTCAAAAGGGCCATCTGAAAAAAGTGTAAAATCCAGAAAGGCAGGACAGGCGTTGGAGAACTGGGAGCCTTGTTATGCTGATGGGCGGGATGTAAATTGCTAACAGCCACTCGGGAGAAGTGTATGGTGTTTCCTGAAACATCTAAAAAACAAAGCAACAGAGCCTAGTGCACTTCCTCTTGTGGTCCTATAGCTTAGGGAAATTAAAATGAAAAAGACACAGCCACCCCAAAATTTGGTTCGCTCTTATTACAAGAACCTCGTTTACGGTACAAGTTCAATATCACAGAAAGTGAAAAATGGATAAAGATGTTGTGGTACTTACGTACAATGCAATATCACTCAGCAATGAAATCTATGTCATCATGACCGTAACAGCATAATGAGTGGATTCAGGTATGATGATTTTAACTGAAATATGTCACACAGAAAAAGAAACATCATAAGATATCACTAATACACGGAATGTAACCTTGGCTACACAGGAACTGGATTACAAAACAGAACAGGGTCTCAAATTTAGAAAACCAACTTATGCTTGCTTAAGGGGAAAGGTGAGTTGGGGTGCTGCATAAAACCAGAGAATGAAATGAGCACAGATAAAGTTCCTTAAGCCAAATATGTAATAGACAAGAGCTACTCCTTGCTCAACGAAATGGACTCAAAACCCCATGTTAAACGCCATATAATGTACCTGACTAGTAAGTATCTTAAAACCTATGGATTGCTATGTCTCTGAAAGAGAACCAAGCGTGAGTACAGGGCCATAAACGCAGCAGTGATAGGATTGGAGAGGTTGGGTGACCAAATGAAGACCCTTTGAAGTCATATTGCATGGTACCCATTCCACGGGTCTCAACTCTCCAGGTTTAAGGGATTCTTCCTTCAGCTAAAACATGCATGTGGAACCCAGAGTATGATCAACCGTGTGATCGGGAGACGTGTTGAAATATGTCTCAGTTCTCGTCCCCTGGTACTCGGGTGCAACATTCCAGACGCTTTACTAACACTCTCCCGACTTGGAGAGTCAGTGCCTTTAACGTCCTGTTTGGCCCAGTTTGCAAATTCCGCGGATGATTAACAGGAATAGGGAGAACCAATGAGAGACTAGCTGGAGGTGTCTGGACGGGCAAATTTAACTCCCATTTCCCACCAGGAAGAGGAATTAACCAAAGGCTCAGCGTGCCGTGCCGGAACCAGATTAGGGCCTGAAGCAATCCTGCGGTGTTGCGGCCAGCTCACAAGAAAGCGAGTTGAAGAAAGCAGCTCAGGGGCACTGTAATTCACAAACCTGCAGAGTTATAAATGACAGCTATCGTCCAAAAATATACAGAAGTAAGGCTGCCAAGAGGACTTGAAAGCGGGGCAGAATTGCAGGAAACCGATTTCAGGAGGTAGACTGGAATTGCATTTAAAGCATAGGAAAAGAGGCAGAACGTCCACAATGATGCACTTGGCCAAAAAGGGCGTACACGTTTTTTCCTGAATATATTCAGGAAAAAATGCATACGCCGTTTTTTGCCAACCAAGCAAGCTTGTAAAGGAAATCTGCACTACAATGAAGTCTCACTTCCCCCTGGTCAAAAGGGCCATCTGAAAAAAGTGTAAAATCCAGAAAGGCAGGACAGGCCATGGAGAACTGGGAGCCTTGTTATGCTGATGGGCGGGATGTAAATTGCCAACAGCCACTCGGGAGAAGTGTATGGTGTTTCGGGAAACATCTAAGAAACAAAGCAACAGAGCCTAGGGCACTTCCACTTATGGTCCTATAGCTTAGGGAAATTAAAATCAAAAAGACACAGCCACCCCAAAGTTTGGGACCTCTCTGTTTACAAGAACCTCGTTTATGGTACAAGTTCAATATCGCAGATAGTGAAAAATGGATAAAGAAGTTTTGGTACTTATGTACAATGCAATATCACTCAGCAATGAAATCTATGTCATCAGGCCCGTAGCAGCATAATGAGTGGATTCAGGTATGATGATTCTAACTGAAATAAGTCACACAGAAAAAGAAACATCATAAGATATCACTAATACACGGAATGTAAACTTGGCTACACAGGAACTGGATTACAAAAGAGAACATGGTCTCAAATTTAGAAAACCAACTTATGCTTGCTTAAGGGGAAAGGTGAGTTGGGGTGCTGCATAAAACCAGAGATTGAAATGAGCACAGATAACGTTCCTTAAGCCAAATATGGACTTGAAAGCCGGGCAGAATTGCAGGAAACCGATTTCAGGAGGTAGACTGGAATTGCATTTAAAGCATAGGAAAAGAGGCAGAAGGTCGACAATGATGCACTTGGCCAAAAAGGGCGTATGCGTTTTTTCCTGAATATATTCAGGAAAAAACGCATACGCCCTTTTTGGCCAACCAAGCAAGCTTGCAAAGGAAATCTACACTACAATGAAGTCTCACTTCCCCCTGGTCAAAAGGGCCATCTGAAAAAAGTGTAAAATCCAGAAAGGCAGGACAGGCCATGGAGAACTGGGAGCCTTGTTATGCTGATGGGCGGGATGTAAATTGCCAACAGCCACTTTGTAGAAGTGTATGGTGCTTCCTGAAACATCTAAAAAACAGAGGAACAGAGCCTAGAGCACTTCCACTTATGGTCCTATAGCTTAGGGAAATTAAAATCAAAAAGACACAGCCACCCCAAAGTTTGGGATGGCTCTGTTTATCAGAACCTCTTTTGTGGTACAAGTTCAATGTCGCAGAAAGTGAAGAATGGATAAAGAAGTTGTTCTACTTACGTACAATGCAATATCACTCAGCAATGACATCTATGTCATCAGGCCCGTAGCAGCATAATGAGTGGATTCAGGTATGATGATTCTAACTGAAATAAGTCACACAGAAAAAGAAACATCATAAGATATCACTAATACACGGAATGTAAACTTGGCTACACAGGAACTGGATTACAAAACAGAACAGGGTCTCAAATTTAGAAAACCAACTTATGCTTGCTTAAGGGGAAAGGTGAGTTGGGGTGCTACATTAAACCAGAGATTGAAATGAGCACAGATAAAGTTCCTTAAGCTAAATATGTAATAGACAAGAGCTACTCCTTGCTCAACGAAATGGACTCAACACCCCATATTAGACGCCTAAGAATGTACCTGATTAGTAATTATCTTAAAAGCTATGGATTGCTATGTCTCCAAAAAAGAATCAAGCGTGTGTACAGGGGCATAAACGCAGCAGTGATAGGATTGGAGAGGTTCGGTGAGCAAATGAAGACCCTTTGAAGTCATATTGCATGGTACCGATTCCACGGGTCTCAACTCTCCACGTTTAAGGGATTCTTCCTTCAGCTAAAACATGCATGTGGAACCCAGAGTATGATCAACCGTGTGATCGGTAGACGTGTTCCAATATGTCTCAGTTCTCGTCCCCTGGTACGCGGGTGCAACATTCCAGACACTTTACTAACACTCTCCCGAATTGGAGAGTCAGTGCCTTTAACCTCCTGTTTGGCCCAGTTTACAATTTCTGCGGAAGATGAACAGGAATAGGGAGAACCAATGAGAGACTAGCTGGAGGTGTCTGGACGGGCAAATTTAACTCTCATTTCCCACCAGGAAGAGGAATTAACCAAAGGCTCAGCGTGCCCTGCCGGAACCAGATTAGGGCCTGAAGCAATCCTGCGGTGTTGCGGCCAGCTCACAAGAAAGCGAGTTAAAGAAAGGAGCTCAGGGGCACTGTAATTCACAAACCTGCAGAGTTATAAATGACAGCTATCCTCCAAAAATATACTGAAGTAAGGCTGCCAAGAGGACTTGAATGCGGGGCAGAATTGCAGGAAACCGATTTTAGGAGGTACACTGGAATTGCATTTAAAGCATAGGAAAAGAGGCAGAACGTCGACAATGATGCACTTGGCCAAAAAGGGCGTATGCGTTTTTTCCTGAATATATTCAGGAAAAAACGCATACGCCCTTTTTGGCCAACCAAGCAAGCTTGCAAAGGATATCTGCACTACAATGAAGTCTCACTTCCCCTGGTCAAAAGGGCCATCTGAAAAAAGTGTAAAATCCAGAAAGGCAGGACAGGCCATGGAGAACTGGGAGCCTTGTTATGCAGATGGGCGGGATGTAAATTGCCAACAGCCACTCAGGAGAAGTGTATGGTGTTTCCTGAAACATCTAAAAAACAAAGCAACAGAGCCTAGCGCACTTCCACATATGGTCCTATAGCTTAGGGAAATTAAAATAAAAAAGACACAGCCACCCCTAAGTTTGGGAAGGCTCTGTTTACAAGAAACTCGTTTAAGGGACAAGTTCAATATCGCAGAAAGTGAAAAATGGATAAAGCAGTTGTGGTACTTACGTACAATGTAATATCACTCAGCAATGAAATCTATGTCAACAGGCCCATAGCAGCATAATGAGTGGATTCAGGTATGATGATTCTATGTGAAATAAGTCACACAGAAAAACAAACATCATAAGATATCACTAATACACGGAATGTAAACTTGGCTACACAGGAACTGGATTACAAAACAGAACAGGGTCTCAAATTTAGAAAACCAACTTATGCTTGCTTAAGGGGAAAGGTGAGTTGGGGTGCTGCATAAAACCAGAGATTGAAATGAGCACACATAAAGTTCCTTAAGCAAAATATGTAATACACAAGAGCTACTCCTTGCTCAACGAAATGGGCTCAACATCCCATATTAAACGCCTAAGAATGTACCTGACTAGTAAGTATCTTAAAACCTATGGATTGCTACGTCTCCAAAAGAGAATCAAGCGTGTGTACAGGGGCATAAACGTAGCAGTGATAGGATTGGAGAGGTCCGGTGAGCAAGTGAAGACCCTTTGAAGTCACATTGCATGGTACCCATTCCAAGGGTCTCAACTCTCCACGTTTAAGGGATTCTTCCTTCAGCTAAAGCATGCATGTGGAACCCAGAGTATGATCAACCATGTGATCGGGAGACGTGTTCCAATATGTCTCAGTTCTCGTCCCCTGGTACTCGGGTGCAACATTCCAGACGCTTTACTAACACTCTCCCGACTTGGAGAGTCAGTGCCTTTAACCTCCTGTTTGGCCCAGTTTGCAATTTCTGCGGAAGATGAACAGGAATAGGGAGAACCAATGAGAGACTAGCTGGAGGTGTCTGGACGGGAAAATTTAACTCTCATTTCCCACCAGGAAGAGGAATTAACCAAAGGCTCAGCGTGCCGTGCCAGAACCAGATTAGGGCCTGAAGCAATCCTGCGGAGTTGCGGCCAGCTCACAAGAAAGCGAGTTGAAGAAAGGAACTCAGGGGCACTGTAATTCACAAATCTGCAGAGTTATAAATGACAGCTATCGTCCAAAAATATACTGAAGTAAGGCTGCCAAGAGGACTTGAAAGCGGGGCAGAATTGCAGGAAACCAATTTCAGGAGGTACACTGGAATTGCATTTAAAGCATAGGAAAAGAGGCAAAACGTCGACAATGATGCACTTGGCCAAAAAGTGCGTATGAGTTTTTTCCTGAATATATTCAGGAAAAAACGCATACGCCCTTTTTGGCCAACCAAGCAAGCTTGCAAATGAAATCTGCACTACAATGAAGTCTCACTTGCCCCCAGTCAAAAGGGCCATCTGAAAAAAGTGTAAAATCCAAAAAGGCAGGACAGGCCATGGAGAACTGGGAGCCTTGTTATGCTGATGGGCGGGATGTATATTACCAACAGCCACTCGGGAGAAGTGTATGGTGTTTCCTGAAACATCTAAAAAACAAAGCAACAGAGCCTAGGGCACTGCCACTTATGGCCCTATAGCTTAGGGAAATTAAAATCAAAAAGACACAGCCACCCCTAAGTTTGGGACGGCTCCGTTTACAAGAAACTCGTTTACGGGACTAGTTCAATATCGCAGAAAGTGAAAAATGGATAAAGAAGTTGTGGTACTTACGTACAATGCAATATCACTCAGCAATGAAATCTATGTCATCAGGCCCGTAGCAGCATAATGAGTGGATTCAGGTATGATGATTCTAACTGAAATAAGTCACACAGGAAAAGAAACATCATAAGATATCACTAATACACGGAATGTAAACTTGGCTACACAGTAACTGGATTACAAAAGAGAACAGGGTCTCAAATTTAGAAAACCAACTTATGCTTGCTTAAGGGGAAAGGTGAGTTGGGGTGCTGCATAAAACCAGAGATTGAAATGAGCACAGATAAAGTTCCTTAAGCCAAATATGTAACAGACAAGAGCTACTCCTTGCTCAACGAAATGTACTCAACACCCCATATTAAACGCCTAAGAATGTACCTGACTAGTAAGTATCTTAAAACCTATGGATCGCTATGTCTCCGAAAGAGAATCAAGCGTGTGTACAGGGGGAATAAACGCAGCAGTGATAGGATTGGAGAGGTTCGGTGAGCAAATGAAGACCCTTTGAAGTCATATTTCATGGTACCCATTCCACGGGTCTCAGCGCTCCAGGTTTAAGGGATTCTTCCTTCAGCTAAATCATACATGTGGAACCCAGAGTATGATCAACCGTGTGATCGGGAGACGTCTTCCAATATGTCTCAGTTCTCGTCCCCTGGTACTCGGGTGCAACATTCCAGACGCTTTACTAACACTCTCCCGACTTGGAGAGTCAGTGCCTTTAACCTCCTGTGTGGCCCAGTTTACAATTTCTGAGGAAGATGAACAGGAATAGGGAGGACCAATGAGAGACTAGCTGGAGGTGTCTGGACGGGCAAATTTAACTCTCATTTCCCACCAGGAAGAGGAATTAACCAAAAGTTTAGCGTGCCGTGCCGGAACCAGATCAGGGCCTGAAACAATCCTGCGGTGTTGCGGCCAGCTCACAAGAAAGCGAGTTGAAGAAAGGAGCTCAGGGGCACTGTAATTCACAAACCTGCAGAGTTATAAATGACAGCTATCGTCCAAAAATATACTGAAGTAAGGCTGCCAGGAGGACTTGAAAGCGGGGCAGAATTGCAGGAAACTGATTTCAGGAGGTAGACTGGAATTGCACTTAAAGCATAGGAAAAGAGTCAGAACGTCGACAATGATGCACTTGGCCAAAAAGGGCGTATGCGTTTTTTCCTGAATATATTCAGGAAAAAACGCATACGCCCTTTTTGGACAACTAAGCAAGCTTGCAAAGGAAATCTGCACTACAATGAAGTCTCACTTCCCCATGGTCAAAAGGGCCATCTGAAAAAAGTGTAAAATCCAGAAAGGCAGGACAGGCCATGGAGAACTGGGAGCCTTGTTATGCTGATGGGCGGGATGTAAATTGCCAACAGCCACTCGGGAGAAGTGTATGGTGTTTCCTGAAACATCTAAGAAACAAAGCAACAGAGCCTAGGGCACTTCCACGTATGGTCCTATAGCTTAGGGAAATTAAAATCAAAAAGACACAGCCACCCCAAAGTTTGGGAAGGCTCTGTTTACAAGAACCTCGTTTACGGGACAAGTTCAATATCGCAGAAAGTGAAAAATGGATAAAGAAGTTTTGGTACTTACGTACAATGCAATATCACTCAGCCATGAAATCTATGTCATCAGGCCCGTAGCAGCATAATGAGTGTTTTCAGGTATGATGATTCTAACTGAAATAAGTCACACAGAAAAACAAACATCATAAGATATCACTAATACACGGAATATAAACTTGGCTACACAGGAACTGGATTACAAAACAGAACAGGGTCTCAAATTTAGAAAACCAACTTATGCTTGCTTAAGGGGAAAGGTGAGTTGGGGTGCTGCATAAAACCAGAGATTGAAATGAGCACAGAGAAAGTTCCTTAAGCCAAACAGGTAATAGACTAGAGCTACTACTTGCTCAACGAAATGGACTCAACACCCCATATTAAACGCCTAAGAATGTACCTGACTAGTAAGTATCTTAAAACCTATGGATTGCTATGTCTCCGAAAGAGAATCAAGCGTGTGTACAGGGGCATAAACGCAGCAGTGATAGGATTGGAGAGGTTCGGTGAGCAAATGAAGACCCTTTGAAGTCATATTGCATGGTACCCATTCCACGGGTCTCAACGCTCCAGGTTTAAGGGATTCTTCCTTCAGCTAAATCATGCATGTGGAACCCAGAGTATGATCAACTGTGTGATCGGGAGACGTGTTCCAATATGTCTCAGTTCTCGTCCCCTGGTACTCGGGTGCAACATTCCAGACGCTTTACTAAAATCTCCCGACTGGGAGAGTCAGTGCCTTTAACCTCCTGTTTGGCCCAGTTTGCAATTTCTGCGGAAGATGAACAGGAATAGGGAGGACCAATGAGAGACTAGCTGGAGGTGTCTGGACGGGCAAATTTAACTCTCATTTCCCACCAGGAAGAGGAATTAACCAAACGTTCAGCGTGCCGTGCCGGAACCAGATTAGGGCCTGAAACAATCCTGCGGTGTTGCGGCCAGCTCACAAGAAAGCGAGTTGAAGAAAGGAGCTCAGGGGCACTGTAATTCACAAAGCTGCAGAGTTATAAATGACAGCTATCGTCCAAAAATATACTGAAGTAAGGCTGCCAAGAGGACTTGAAAGCGGGCCAGAATTTCAGGAAACCAATTTCAGGAGGTAGACTGGAATTGCACTTAAAGCATAGGAAAAGAGGCAGAACGTCGACAATGATGCACTTGGCCAAAAAGTGCGTATACGTTTTTTCCTGAATATATTCAGGAAAAAATGCATACGCCCTTTTTGGCCAACCAAGCAAGCTTGCAAAGGAAATCTGCACTACAATGAAGTCTCACTTCCCCCTGGTCAAAAGGGCCATCTGAAAAAAGTGTAAAATCCAGAAAGGCAGGACAGGCCATGGAGAACTGGGAGCCTTGTTATGCTGATGGGCGGGATAAAAATTCCCAACAGCCACTCGGGAGAAGTGTATGGTGTTTCCTGAAACATCTAAAAAACAAAGCAACAGAGCCTAGGGCACTTCCACATATGGTCCTATAGCTTAGGGAAATTAAAATCAAAAAGACACAGCCACCCCTAAGTTTGGGACGGCTCTGTTTACAAGAACCTCGTTTACGGTACAAGTTCAATATTGCAGAAAGCGAAAAATGGATAAAGAAGTTGTGGTACTTACGTACAAGGCAATATCACTCAGCAATGAAATCTATGTCATCAGGCCCGTAGCAGCATAATGAGTGGATTCAGGTATGATGATTCTAACTGAAATAAGTCACACAGAAAAAGAAACATCATAAGATATCACTAATGCACGGAATGTAAACTTGGCTACACAGGAACTGAATTACAAAACAGAACAGAGTCTCAAATTTAGAAAACCAACTTATGCTTGCTTAAGGGGAAAGGTGAGTTGGGGTGCTGCATAAAACCAGAGATTGAAATGAGCACAGATAAAGTTCCTTAAGCCAAATATGTAATAGACAAGAGCTACTCCTTGCTCAACGAAATGGACTCAACACCCCATATTAAACGCCTAAGAATGTACCTGACTAGTAAGTATCTTAAAACCTATGGATTGCTATGTCTCTGAAAGAGAATCAAGTGTGTGTACAGGGGCATAAACGCAGCAGTGATAGGATTGGAGAGGTTCGGTGAGCAAATGAAGACCCTTTGAAGTCATATTGCATGGTACCCATTCCACGGGTCTCAACTCTCCAGGTTTAAGGGATTCTTCCTTCAGCTGAAACATGCATGTGGAACCCAGAGTATGATCAACCGTGTGATCGGGAGACGTGTTCAAATATGTCTCAGTTTTCGTCCCCTGGTCCTCGGGTGCAACATTCCAGACGCTTTACTAACACTCTCCTGACTTGGAGAGTCAGTGCCTTTAACCTCCTGTTTGGCCCAGTTTGCAATTTCTGCGGAAGATGAACAGGAATAGGGAGGACCAATGAGAGACTAGCTGGAGGTGTCTGGACGGGCAAATTTAACTCTCATTTCCCACCAGGAAAGGAATTAACCAAAGGCTCAGCGTGCCATGCCGGATCAAGGTTAGGGCCTGAAGCAATCCAGCGGTGTTAGGGCCAGCTCACAAGAAAGTGAGTTGAAGAAAGGAGCTCAGGGGCACTGTAATTCACAAACCTGCAGAGTTATAAATGACAGCTATCATCCAAAAATATACTGAAGTAAGGCTGCCAAGAGGACTTGAAAGCGGGCCAGAATTGCAGGAAACCGATTTCAGGAGGTAGACTGGAATTGCATTTAAAGCATAGGAAAAGAGGCAGAACGTCCACAATGATGCACTTGGCCAAAAAGGGCGTATGCGTTTTTTCCTGAATATATTCAGGAAAAAACGCATACGCCCCTTTTTGGCCAACCAAGCAAGCTTGCAAAGGGAATCTGCACTACAATGAAGTCTCACTTCCCCCCGGTCAAAAGGGCCATCTGAAAAAAGTGTAAAATCCAGAAAGGCAGGACAGGCCATGGAGAATTGGGAGCCTTGTTATGCTGATGGGCGGGATGTAAATTGCCAACAGCCACTAGGGAGAAGTGTATGGTGTTTCCTGAAACATCTAAAAAACAAAGCAACAGAGCCTAGGTTAATTCCCCTTATGGTCCCATAGCTTAGGGAAATTAAAATCAAAAAGACACAGCCACCCCAAAGTTTGGGACGGCTCTGTTTACAAGAACCTCGTTTACGGGACAAGTTCAATATTGCAGAAAGTGAAAAATGGATAAAGAAGTTGTGGTACTTACGTACAATGCAATATCACTCAGCAATGAAATCGGTGTCATCAGGCCCGTGCAGCATAATCAGTGGATTCAGGTATGATGATTCTAACTGAAATAAGTCACAAGAAAAAGAAACATCATAAGATATCACTAATACACGGAATGTAAACTTGGCTACACAGGAACTGGATTATAAAACACAACAGGGTCTCAAATTTAGAAAATCAACTTATGCTTGCTTAAGGGGAAAGGTGAGTTGGGGTGCTGCTTAAAACCAGAGATTGAAATGAGCACAGATAAAGTTCCTTCAGCCAAATATGTAACAGACAAGAGCTACTCCTTGCTCAACGAAATGTACTCAACACCCCATATTAAACGCCTAAGAATGTACCTGACTAGTAAGTATCTTAAAACCTATGGATCGCTATGTCTCCGAAAGAGAATCAAGCGTGTGTACAGGGGGAATAAACGCAGCAGTGATAGGATTGGAGAGGTTCGGTGAGCAAATGAAGACCCTTTGAAGTCATATTTCATGGTACCCATTCCACGGGTCTCAGCGCTCCAGGTTTAAGGGATTCTTCCTTCAGCTAAATCATACATGTGGAACCCAGAGTATGATCAACCGTGTGATCGGGAGACGTCTTCCAATATGTCTCAGTTCTCGTCCCCTGGTACTCGGGTGCAACATTCCAGACGCTTTACTAACACTCTCCCGACTTGGAGAGTCAGTGCCTTTAACCTCCTGTGTGGCCCAGTTTACAATTTCTGAGGAAGATGAACAGGAATAGGGAGGACCAATGAGAGACTAGCTGGAGGTGTCTGGACGGGCAAATTTAACTCTCATTTCCCACCAGGAAGAGGAATTAACCAAAAGTTTAGCGTGCCGTGCCGGAACCAGATCAGGGCCTGAAACAATCCTGCGGTGTTGCGGCCAGCTCACAAGAAAGCGAGTTGAAGAAAGGAGCTCAGGGGCACTGTAATTCACAAACCTGCAGAGTTATAAATGACAGCTATCGTCCAAAAATATACTGAAGTAAGGCTGCCAGGAGGACTTGAAAGCGGGGCAGAATTGCAGGAAACTGATTTCAGGAGGTAGACTGGAATTGCACTTAAAGCATAGGAAAAGAGTCAGAACGTCGACAATGATGCACTTGGCCAAAAAGGGCGTATGCGTTTTTTCCTGAATATATTCAGGAAAAAACGCATACGCCCTTTTTGGACAACTAAGCAAGCTTGCAAAGGAAATCTGCACTACAATGAAGTCTCACTTCCCCATGGTCAAAAGGGCCATCTGAAAAAAGTGTAAAATCCAGAAAGGCAGGACAGGCCATGGAGAACTGGGAGCCTTGTTATGCTGATGGGCGGGATGTAAATTGCCAACAGCCACTCGGGAGAAGTGTATGGTGTTTCCTGAAACATCTAAGAAACAAAGCAACAGAGCCTAGGGCACTTCCACGTATGGTCCTATAGCTTAGGGAAATTAAAATCAAAAAGACACAGCCACCCCAAAGTTTGGGAAGGCTCTGTTTACAAGAACCTCGTTTACGGGACAAGTTCAATATCGCAGAAAGTGAAAAATGGATAAAGAAGTTTTGGTACTTACGTACAATGCAATATCACTCAGCCATGAAATCTATGTCATCAGGCCCGTAGCAGCATAATGAGTGTTTTCAGGTATGATGATTCTAACTGAAATAAGTCACACAGAAAAACAAACATCATAAGATATCACTAATACACGGAATATAAACTTGGCTACACAGGAACTGGATTACAAAACAGAACAGGGTCTCAAATTTAGAAAACCAACTTATGCTTGCTTAAGGGGAAAGGTGAGTTGGGGTGCTGCATAAAACCAGAGATTGAAATGAGCACAGAGAAAGTTCCTTAAGCCAAACAGGTAATAGACTAGAGCTACTACTTGCTCAACGAAATGGACTCAACACCCCATATTAAACGCCTAAGAATGTACCTGACTAGTAAGTATCTTAAAACCTATGGATTGCTATGTCTCCGAAAGAGAATCAAGCGTGTGTACAGGGGCATAAACGCAGCAGTGATAGGATTGGAGAGGTTCGGTGAGCAAATGAAGACCCTTTGAAGTCATATTGCATGGTACCCATTCCACGGGTCTCAACGCTCCAGGTTTAAGGGATTCTTCCTTCAGCTAAATCATGCATGTGGAACCCAGAGTATGATCAACTGTGTGATCGGGAGACGTGTTCCAATATGTCTCAGTTCTCGTCCCCTGGTACTCGGGTGCAACATTCCAGACGCTTTACTAAAATCTCCCGACTGGGAGAGTCAGTGCCTTTAACCTCCTGTTTGGCCCAGTTTGCAATTTCTGCGGAAGATGAACAGGAATAGGGAGGACCAATGAGAGACTAGCTGGAGGTGTCTGGACGGGCAAATTTAACTCTCATTTCCCACCAGGAAGAGGAATTAACCAAACGTTCAGCGTGCCGTGCCGGAACCAGATTAGGGCCTGAAACAATCCTGCGGTGTTGCGGCCAGCTCACAAGAAAGCGAGTTGAAGAAAGGAGCTCAGGGGCACTGTAATTCACAAAGCTGCAGAGTTATAAATGACAGCTATCGTCCAAAAATATACTGAAGTAAGGCTGCCAAGAGGACTTGAAAGCGGGCCAGAATTTCAGGAAACCGATTTCAGGAGGTAGACTGGAATTGCACTTAAAGCATAGGAAAAGAGGCAGAACGTCGACAATGATGCACTTGGCCAAAAAGTGCGTATACGTTTTTTCCTGAATATATTCAGGAAAAAATGCATACGCCCTTTTTGGCCAACCAAGCAAGCTTGCAAAGGAAATCTGCACTACAATGAAGTCTCACTTCCCCCTGGTCAAAAGGGCCATCTGAAAAAAGTGTAAAATCCAGAAAGGCAGGACAGGCCATGGAGAACTGGGAGCCTTGTTATGCTGATGGGCGGGATAAAAATTCCCAACAGCCACTCGGGAGAAGTGTATGGTGTTTCCTGAAACATCTAAAAAACAAAGCAACAGAGCCTAGGGCACTTCCACATATGGTCCTATAGCTTAGGGAAATTAAAATCAAAAAGACACAGCCACCCCTAAGTTTGGGACGGCTCTGTTTACAAGAACCTCGTTTACGGTACAAGTTCAATATTGCAGAAAGCGAAAAATGGATAAAGAAGTTGTGGTACTTACGTACAAGGCAATATCACTCAGCAATGAAATCTATGTCATCAGGCCCGTAGCAGCATAATGAGTGGATTCAGGTATGATGATTCTAACTGAAATAAGTCACACAGAAAAAGAAACATCATAAGATATCACTAATGCACGGAATGTAAACTTGGCTACACAGGAACTGAATTACAAAACAGAACAGAGTCTCAAATTTAGAAAACCAACTTATGCTTGCTTAAGGGGAAAGGTGAGTTGGGGTGCTGCATAAAACCAGAGATTGAAATGAGCACAGATAAAGTTCCTTAAGCCAAATATGTAATAGACAAGAGCTACTCCTTGCTCAACGAAATGGACTCAACACCCCATATTAAACGCCTAAGAATGTACCTGACTAGTAAGTATCTTAAAACCTATGGATTGCTATGTCTCTGAAAGAGAATCAAGTGTGTGTACAGGGGCATAAACGCAGCAGTGATAGGATTGGAGAGGTTCGGTGAGCAAATGAAGACCCTTTGAAGTCATATTGCATGGTACCCATTCCACGGGTCTCAACTCTCCAGGTTTAAGGGATTCTTCCTTCAGCTGAAACATGCATGTGGAACCCAGAGTATGATCAACCGTGTGATCGGGAGACGTGTTCAAATATGTCTCAGTTTTCGTCCCCTGGTCCTCGGGTGCAACATTCCAGACGCTTTACTAACACTCTCCTGACTTGGAGAGTCAGTGCCTTTAACCTCCTGTTTGGCCCAGTTTGCAATTTCTGCGGAAGATGAACAGGAATAGGGAGGACCAATGAGAGACTAGCTGGAGGTGTCTGGACGGGCAAATTTAACTCTCATTTCCCACCAGGAAAGGAATTAACCAAAAGCTCAGCGTGCCATGCCGGATCAAGGTTAGGGCCTGAAGCAATCCAGCGGTGTTAGGGCCAGCTCACAAGAAAGTGAGTTGAAGAAAGGAGCTCAGGGGCACTGTAATTCACAAACCTGCAGAGTTATAAATGACAGCTATCATCCAAAAATATACTGAAGTAAGGCTGCCAAGAGGACTTGAAAGCGGGCCAGAATTGCAGGAAACCGATTTCAGGAGGTAGACTGGAATTGCATTTAAAGCATAGGAAAAGAGGCAGAACGTCCACAATGATGCACTTGGCCAAAAAGGGCGTATGCGTTTTTTCCTGAATATATTCAGGAAAAAACGCATACGCCCCTTTTTGGCCAACCAAGCAAGCTTGCAAAGGGAATCTGCACTACAATGAAGTCTCACTTCCCCCCGGTCAAAAGGGCCATCTGAAAAAAGTGTAAAATCCAGAAAGGCAGGACAGGCCATGGAGAATTGGGAGCCTTGTTATGCTGATGGGCGGGATGTAAATTGCCAACAGCCACTAGGGAGAAGTGTATGGTGTTTCCTGAAACATCTAAAAAACAAAGCAACAGAGCCTAGGTTAATTCCCCTTATGGTCCCATAGCTTAGGGAAATTAAAATCAAAAAGACACAGCCACCCCAAAGTTTGGGACGGCTCTGTTTACAAGAACCTCGTTTACGGGACAAGTTCAATATTGCAGAAAGTGAAAAATGGATAAAGAAGTTGTGGTACTTACGTACAATGCAATATCACTCAGCAATGAAATCGGTGTCATCAGGCCCGTGCAGCATAATCAGTGGATTCAGGTATGATGATTCTAACTGAAATAAGTCACAAGAAAAAGAAACATCATAAGATATCACTAATACACGGAATGTAAACTTGGCTACACAGGAACTGGATTATAAAACACAACAGGGTCTCAAATTTAGAAAATCAACTTATGCTTGCTTAAGGGGAAAGGTGAGTTGGGGTGCTGCTTAAAACCAGAGATTGAAATGAGCACAGATAAAGTTCCTTCAGCCAAATATGTAATACACAAGAGCTACTCCTTGCTCAACGAAATGGACACAACACCTCATATTAAACGCCTAAGAATGTAGCTGACTAGAAAGTATCTTAAAAGCTATGGATTACTATGTCTCCGAAAGAGAATCAAGCGTGTGTACAGGGGCATAAACGCAGCAGTGATAGGATTGGAGAGGTTCGGTGAGCAAATGAAGACCCTTTGAAGTCATATTGCATGGTACCCATTCCACGGGTCTCAACTCTCCAGGTTTAAGGGATTCTTCCTTCAGCTAAAACATGCATGTGGAACCCAGAGTATAATCAACCGTGTGATCGGGAGACGTGTTCCAATATGTCTCAGTTCTCGTCCCCTGGTACTCGTGTGCAACATTCCAGACGCTTTACTAACTCTCTCCCAACTTGGAGAGTCAGTGCCTTTAACCTCCTGTTTGGCCCAGTTTGCAAATTCCGCGGAAGATGAACAGGAATAGGGAGAACCAATGAGAGACTAGCTGGAGGTGTCTGGACGGGCAAATTTAACTCTCATTTCCCACCAGGAAGAGGAATTAACCAAAGGCTCAGCATGCCATGCCAGAACCAGATTAGGGCCTGAAGCAATCCTGCGGTGTTGCGGGCAGCTCACAAGAAAGTGAGTTGAAGAAAGGAGCTCAGGGGCACTGTAATACACAAACCTGCAGAGTTATAAATGACAGCTATCGTCCAAAAATATACTGAAGTAAGGCTGCCAAGAGGACTTGAAAGCGGGGCAGAATTGCAGGAAACCGATTTCAGGAGGTAGACTGGAATTGCATTTAAAGCATAGGAAAAGAGGCAGAACGTCGACAATGATGCACTTGGCCAAAAAGGGCGTATGCGTTTTTTCCTGAATATATTCAGGAAAAAACGCATACGCCCTCTTTGGCCAACCAAGCAAGCTTGCAAAGGAAATCTGCACTACAATGAAGTCTCACTTCCCCCCGGTCAAAAGGGCCATCTGAAAAAAGTGTAAAATCCAGAAAAGCAGGACAGGCCATGGAGAACTGGGAGCCTTGTTATGCTGATGGGCGGGATAAAAATTGCCAACAGCCACTCGGGAGAAGTGTATGGTGTTTCCTGAAACATCTAAAAAACAAAGCAACAGAGCCTAGGGCACTTCCACTTATGGTCCTATAGCTTAGGGAAATTAAAATCAAAAAGACACAGCCACCCCGAAGTTTGGGACGGCTCTGCTTACAAGACCCTCGTTTACGGAACAAGTTCAATAACGCAGAAAGTGAAAAATGGATAAAGAAGTTTTGGTACTTACGTACAATGCAATATCACTCAGCAATGAAATCTATGTCATCAGGCCCGTAGCAGCATAATGAGTGGATTCAGGTATGATGATTCTAACTGACATAAGTCACACAGAAAAAGAAACATCATAAGATATCACTAATACACGGAATGTAAACTTGGCTACACAGGAACTGGATTACAAAAGAGAACAGGGTCTCAAATTTAGAAAACCAACTTATGCTTGCTTAAGGGGAAAGGTGAGTTGGGGTGCTGCATAAAACCAGAGATTGAAATGAACACAGATAAAGTTCCTTAAGCCAAATATGTAATAGAAAAGAGCTACTCCTTGCTCAACGAAATGGACTCAACACCCCATATTAAACGCCTAAGAATGTACCTGACTAGTAAGTATCTTAAAAGCTATGGATCGCTATGTCTCCGAAAGAGAATCAAGCGTGTGTACAGGGGCATAAACGCAGCAGTGATAGGATTGGAGAGTTTCAGTGAGCAAATGAAGACCCTTTGAAGTCATATTGCATGGTACCCATTCCACGGGTCTCAACTCTCCAGGTTTAAGGGATTCTTCCTTCAGCTAAAGCATGCATGTGGAACCCAGAGTATGATCAACTATGTGATCGGGAGACGTGTTCCAATAAGTCTCAGTTCTCGTCCCCTAGTACTCGGGTGCAACATTCCAGATGCTTTACTAACACTCTCCCGTCTTGGGGAGTCAGTGCCTTTAACCTCCTGTTTGGCCCAGTTTGCAATTTCTGCGGAAGATGAACAGGAATAGGGAGAACCAATGAGACACTAGCTGGAGGTGTCTGGACAGGCAAATTTAACTCTCATTTCCCACCAGGAAGAGGAATTAACCAAAGGCTCAGCGTGCTGTGCCGGAACCAGATTAGGGCCTGAAGCAATCCTGCGGTGTTGCGGCCATCTCACAAGAAAGCGAGTTGAAGATAGGAGCTCAGGGGCACTGTAATTCACAAACCTGCAGAGTTATAAATGACAGCTATCGTCCAAAAATATACTGAAGTAAGGCTGCCAAGAGGACTTGAAAGCGGGGCAGAATTGCAGGAAACCAATTTCAGGAGGTAGACTGGAATTGCATTTAAAGCATAGGAAAAGAGGCAGAACGTCGACAATGATGCACTTGGCCAAAAAGGGCTAATGCGTTTTTTCCTGAATATATTCAGGAAAAAACGCATACGCCCTTTTTGGCCAACCAAGCAAGCTTGCAAAGGAAATCTGCACTACAATGAAGTCTCACTTCCCCCCGGTCAAAAGGGCCAACTGAAAAAAGTGTAAAATCCAGAAAGGCAGGACAGGCCATGGAGAACTGGGAGCCTTGTTATGCTGATGGGCTGGATGTATATTGCCAACAGCCACTCGGGAGAAGTGTATGGTGTTTCCTGAAACATCTAAAAAACAAAGCAACAGAGCCTAGGGCACTTCCACTTATGGCCCTATAGCTTAGGGAAATTAAAATCAAAAAGATACAGCCACCCCAAAGTTTGGGACGGCTCTGTTTACAAGAAACTCATTTACGGGACTAGTTCAATGTCACAGAAAGTGAAAAATGGATAAAGCAGTTGTGGTACTTACGTACAATGCAATATCACTCAACAATGAAATCTATTTCATCAAGCCCGTAGCAGCATAATGAGTGGATTCAGGTATGATGATTCTAACTGAAATATGTCACACAGGAAAAGAAACATCATAAGATGTCACTAATACATGGAATGTAAACTTGGCTACACAGGAACTGAATTACAAAACAGAACAGGGTCTCAAATTCAGAAAATCAACTTATGCTTGCTTAAGGGGAAAGGTGAGTTGGGGTGCTGCATAAAACCAGAGATTGAAATGAGCACAGATAAAGTTCCTTAAGCCAAATATGTAATAGACAAGAGCTACTCCTTGCTCAACGAAATGGACTCAACACCACATATTAAACGCCTAAGAATGTACCTGACTAGTAATTATCTTAAAACCTATGGATCGCTATGTCTCCGAAAGTGAATCAAGCATGTGTACAGGGGCATAAACGCAGCATTGATAGGATTGCAGAGGTTCGGTGAGCAAATGAAGACCCTTTGAAGTCATATTACATGGTACCCATTCCACGGGTCTCAACTCTCCAGGTTTAAGGGATTCTTCCTTCAGCTAAATCATGCATGTGGAACCCAGAGTATGATCAACCGTGTGATCGGGAGACGTGTTCCAATATGTCTCAGTTCTCGTCCCCTGGTACTCGGGTGCAACATTCCAGACGCTTTACTAACACTCTCCCGACTTGGAGAGTCAGTGCCTTTAACCTCCTGTTTGGCCCAGTTTGCAATTTCTGCGGAAGATGAACAGGAATAGCGAGAAACAATGAGAGACTAGCTGGACGTGTCTGAACGGGCAAATTTAACTCTCATTTCCCACCAGGGAGAGGAATTAACCAAAGGCTCTGCGTGCCGTGCCACAACCAGATTAGGGCCTGAAGCAATCCTGCGGTGTTGCGGCCAGCTCACAAGAAAGCGAGTTGAAGAAAGGAGCTCAGGGGCACTGTAATTCACAAACCTGCAGAGTTATAAATGACAGCTATCGTCCAAAAATATACTGAAGTAAGGCTGCCAAGAGGACTTGAAAGCGGGGCAGAATTGTAGGAAACCGATTTCGGTAGGTAGACTGGAATTGCATTTAAAGCATAGGAAAAGAGGCAGAACGTCGACAATGATGCACTTGGCCAAAAAGGGCGTATGCGTTTTTTCCTGAATATATTCAGGAAAAAACGCATACGCCCTTTTTGGCCAACCAAGCAAGCTTGCAAAGGAAATCTGCACTACAATGAAGTCTCACTTCCCCCCGTCAAAAGGGTCATATGAAAAAAGTGTAAAATCCAGAAAGGCAGGACAGGCCATGGAGAACTGGGAGCCTTGTTATGCTGATGGGTGGGATGTAAATTCCCAACAGCCACTCGGGAGAAGTGTATGGTGTTTCCTGAAACATCTAAATAACAAAGCAACAGAGCCTAGGGTACTTCCACTTATGGTCCTATAGCTTAGGGAAATTAAAATCAAAAAGACACAGCCACCCCAAAATTTGGGACGGCTCTGTTTACAAGAACCGCATTTATGGTACAAGTTCAATATTGCAGAAAGTGAAAAATGGATAAAGAAGTTGTGGTACTTACGTACAATGCAATATCACTCAGCAATGAAATCTATGTCATCAGGCCCGTTGCAGCATAATGAGTGGATTCAGGTATGATGATTCTAACTGAAATAAGTCACACAGAAAAAGAAACATCATAAGATATCACTAATACACGGAATGTAAACTTGGCTACACAGGAACTGGATTACAAAACAGAACAGGGTCTCAAATTTAGAAAACCAACTTATGCTTGCTTAAGGGGAAAGGTGAGTTGGGGTGATGCATAAAACCAGAGACTGAAATGAACACAGATAAAGTTCCTTAAGCCAAATATGTAATAGACAAGAGCTACTACTTGCTCAACGAAACTGACTCAATACCCCATGTTAAACGCCTTATAATGTACCTGACTAGTAAGTATCTTAAAACCTATGGATTGCTATGTCTCTGAAAGAGAATCAAGCGTGAGTACCGGGGCATAAACGCAGCAGTGATAGGATTGGAGAGGTTCGGTGAGCAAACGAAGACCATTTGAAGACATATTTCATGGTACCCATTCCACGGGTCTCAACTCTCCAGGTTTAAGGGATT
Source organism: Orcinus orca (assembly GCF_937001465.1). Classification (NCBI taxonomy): domain Eukaryota; kingdom Metazoa; phylum Chordata; class Mammalia; order Artiodactyla; family Delphinidae; genus Orcinus; species Orcinus orca. The sequence goes on from NW_026044021.1 coordinate 2,260,161, forward strand.
CTTCCTTCAGCTAAAACACGCATGTGGAACCCAGAGTATGATCAACCGTGTGATCGGGAGACGTGTTGAAATATGTCTCAGTTCTCATCCCCTGGTACTCAGGTGCAACATTCCAGACGCTTTACTAACACTCTCCCGACTTGGAGAGTCAGTGCCTTTAACCTCCTGTTTGGCCCAGTTTGCAAATTCCACGGAAGATGAACAGGAATAGGGAGAACCAATGAGAGACTAGCTGGAGGTGTCTGGACGGGCAAATTTAACTTCCAATTCCAACCAGGAAGAGGAATAAACCAAAGGCTCAGCGTGACGTGCCGGAACCAGATTAGGGCCTGAAGCAATCCTGCGGTGTTTCGGCCAGCTCACAAGAAAGCGAGTTGCAGAAAGGAGCTCAGGGGCACTGTAATTCACAAACCTGCAGAGTTATAAATGACAGCTATCGTTCAAAAATATACTGAAGTAAGGCTGCCAAGAGGACTTGAAAGCGGGGCAGAATTGCAGGAAACCGATTTCAGGAGGTAGACTGGAATTGCATTTAAAGCATAGGAAAACAGGCAGAACTTGCACAATGATGCACTTTGCCAAAAAGGGCGTATGCGTTTTTTCCTGAATATATTCAGGAAAAAACGCATACGCCCGTTTTGGCCAACCAAGCAAGCTTGCAAAGGAAATCTGCACTACAGTGAAGTCTCACTTCCCCGCAGTCAAAAGGGCCATCTGAAAAAAGTGTAAAATCCAGAAAGGCAGGACAGGCGTTGGAGAACTGGGAGCCTTGTTATGCTGATGGGCGGGATGTAAATTGCTAACAGCCACTCGGGAGAAGTGTATGGTGTTTCCTGAAACATCTAAAAAACAAAGCAACAGAGCCTAGTGCACTTCCTCTTGTGGTCCTATAGCTTAGGGAAATTAAAATGAAAAAGACACAGCCACCCCAAAATTTGGTTCGCTCTTATTACAAGAACCTCGTTTACGGTACAAGTTCAATATCACAGAAAGTGAAAAATGGATAAAGATGTTGTGGTACTTACGTACAATGCAATATCACTCAGCAATGAAATCTATGTCATCATGACCGTAACAGCATAATGAGTGGATTCAGGTATGATGATTTTAACTGAAATATGTCACACAGAAAAAGAAACATCATAAGATATCACTAATACACGGAATGTAACCTTGGCTACACAGGAACTGGATTACAAAACAGAACAGGGTCTCAAATTTAGAAAACCAACTTATGCTTGCTTAAGGGGAAAGGTGAGTTGGGGTGCTGCATAAAACCAGAGAATGAAATGAGCACAGATAAAGTTCCTTAAGCCAAATATGTAATAGACAAGAGCTACTCCTTGCTCAACGAAATGGACTCAAAACCCCATGTTAAACGCCATATAATGTACCTGACTAGTAAGTATCTTAAAACCTATGGATTGCTATGTCTCTGAAAGAGAACCAAGCATGAGTACAGGGCCATAAACGCAGCAGTGATAGGATTGGAGAGGTTGGGTGACCAAATGAAGACCCTTTGAAGTCATATTGCATGGTACCCATTCCACGGGTCTCAACTCTCCAGGTTTAAGGGATTCTTCCTTCAGCTAAAACATGCATGTGGAACCCAGAGTATGATCAACCGTGTGATCAGGAGACGTGTTGAAATATGTCTCAGTTCTCGTCCCCTGGTACTCGGGTGCAACATTCCAGACGCTTTACTAACACTCTCCCGACTTGGAGAGTCAGTGCCTTTAACGTCCTGTTTGGCCCAGTTTGCAAATTCCGCGGATGATTAACAGGAATAGGGAGAACCAATGAGAGACTAGCTGGAGGTGTCTGGACGGGCAAATTTAACTCCCATTTCCCACCAGGAAGAGGAATTAACCAAAGGCTCAGCGTGCCGTGCCGGAACCAGATTAGGGCCTGAAGCAATCCTGCGGTGTTGCGGCCAGCTCACAAGAAAGCGAGTTGAAGAAAGCAGCTCAGGGGCACTGTAATTCACAAACCTGCAGAGTTATAAATGACAGCTATCGTCCAAAAATATACAGAAGTAAGGCTGCCAAGAGGACTTGAAAGCGGGGCAGAATTGCAGGAAACCGATTTCAGGAGGTAGACTGGAATTGCATTTAAAGCATAGGAAAAGAGGCAGAACGTCCACAATGATGCACTTGGCCAAAAAGGGCGTACACGTTTTTTCCTGAATATATTCAGGAAAAAATGCATACGCCGTTTTTTGCCAACCAAGCAAGCTTGTAAAGGAAATCTGCACTACAATGAAGTCTCACTTCCCCCTGGTCAAAAGGGCCATCTGAAAAAAGTGTAAAATCCAGAAAGGCAGGACAGGCCATGGAGAACTGGGAGCCTTGTTATGCTGATGGGCGGGATGTAAATTGCCAACAGCCACTCGGGAGAAGTGTATGGTGTTTCGGGAAACATCTAAGAAACAAAGCAACAGAGCCTAGGGCACTTCCACTTATGGTCCTATAGCTTAGGGAAATTAAAATAAAAAAGACACAGCCACCCCAAAGTTTGGGACCTCTCTGTTTACAAGAACCTCGTTTACGGTACAAGTTCAATATCGCAGATAGTGAAAAATGGATAAAGAAGTTTTGGTACTTATGTACAATGCAATATCACTCAGCAATGAAATCTATGTCATCAGGCCCGTAGCAGCATAATGAGTGGATTCAGGTATGATGATTCTAACTGAAATAAGTCACACAGAAAAAGAAACATCATAAGATATCACTAATACACGGAATGTAAACTTGGCTACACAGGAACTGGATTACAAAAGAGAACATGGTCTCAAATTTAGAAAACCAACTTATGCTTGCTTAAGGGGAAAGGTGAGTTGGGGTGCTGCATAAAACCAGAGATTGAAATGAGCACAGATAACGTTCCTTAAGCCAAATATGGACTTGAAAGCCGGGCAGAATTGCAGGAAACCGATTTCAGGAGGTAGACTGGAATTGCATTTAAAGCATAGGAAAAGAGGCAGAAGGTCGACAATGATGCACTTGGCCAAAAAGGGCGTATGTGTTTTTTCCTGAATATATTCAGGAAAAAACGCATACGCCCTTTTTGGCCAACCAAGCAAGCTTGCAAAGGAAATCTACACTACAATGAAGTCTCACTTCCCCCTGGTCAAAAGGGCCATCTGAAAAAAGTGTAAAATCCAGAAAGGCAGGACAGGCCATGGAGAACTGGGAGCCTTGTTATGCTGATGGGCGGGATGTAAATTGCCAACAGCCACTTTGTAGAAGTGTATGGTGCTTCCTGAAACATCTAAAAAACAGAGGAACAGAGCCTAGAGCACTTCCACTTATGGTCCTATAGCTTAGGGAAATTAAAATCAAAAAGACACAGCCACCCCAAAGTTTGGGATGGCTCTGTTTATCAGAACCTCTTTTGTGGTACAAGTTCAATGTCGCAGAAAGTGAAGAATGGATAAAGAAGTTGTTCTACTTACGTACAATGCAATATCACTCAGCAATGACATCTATGTCATCAGGCCCGTAGCAGCATAATGAGTGGATTCAGGTATGATGATTCTAACTGAAATAAGTCACACAGAAAAAGAAACATCATAAGATATCACTAATACACGGAATGTAAACTTGGCTACACAGGAACTGGATTACAAAACAGAACAGGGTCTCAAATTTAGAAAACCAACTTATGCTTGCTTAAGGGGAAAGGTGAGTTGGGGTGCTACATTAAACCAGAGATTGAAATGAGCACAGATAAAGTTCCTTAAGCTAAATATGTAATAGACAAGAGCTACTCCTTGCTCAACGAAATGGACTCAACACCCCATATTAGACGCCTAAGAATGTACCTGATTAGTAATTATCTTAAAAGCTATGGATTGCTATGTCTCCAAAAAAGAATCAAGCGTGTGTACAGGGGCATAAACGCAGCAGTGATAGGATTGGAGAGGTTCGGTGAGCAAATGAAGACCCTTTGAAGTCATATTGCATGGTACCGATTCCACGGGTCTCAACTCTCCACGTTTAAGGGATTCTTCCTTCAGCTAAAACATGCATGTGGAACCCAGAGTATGATCAACCGTGTGATCGGTAGACGTGTTCCAATATGTCTCAGTTCTCGTCCCCTGGTACGCGGGTGCAACATTCCAGACACTTTACTAACACTCTCCCGAATTGGAGAGTCAGTGCCTTTAACCTCCTGTTTGGCCCAGTTTACAATTTCTGCGGAAGATGAACAGGAATAGGGAGAACCAATGAGAGACTAGCTGGAGGTGTCTGGACGGGCAAATTTAACTCTCATTTCCCACCAGGAAGAGGAATTAACCAAAGGCTCAGCGTGCCCTGCCGGAACCAGATTAGGGCCTGAAGCAATCCTGCGGTGTTGCGGCCAGCTCACAAGAAAGCGAGTTAAAGAAAGGAGCTCAGGGGCACTGTAATTCACAAACCTGCAGAGTTATAAATGACAGCTATCCTCCAAAAATATACTGAAGTAAGGCTGCCAAGAGGACTTGAATGCGGGGCAGAATTGCAGGAAACCGATTTTAGGAGGTACACTGGAATTGCATTTAAAGCATAGGAAAAGAGGCAGAACGTCGACAATGATGCACTTGGCCAAAAAGGGCGTATGCGTTTTTTCCTGAATATATTCAGGAAAAAACGCATACGCCCTTTTTGGCCAACCAAGCAAGCTTGCAAAGGATATCTGCACTACAATGAAGTCTCACTTCCCCTGGTCAAAAGGGCCATCTGAAAAAAGTGTAAAATCCAGAAAGGCAGGACAGGCCATGGAGAACTGGGAGCCTTGTTATGCAGATGGGCGGGATGTAAATTGCCAACAGCCACTCAGGAGAAGTGTATGGTGTTTCCTGAAACATCTAAAAAACAAAGCAACAGAGCCTAGCGCACTTCCACATATGGTCCTATAGCTTAGGGAAATTAAAATAAAAAAGACACAGCCACCCCTAAGTTTGGGAAGGCTCTGTTTACAAGAAACTCGTTTAAGGGACAAGTTCAATATCGCAGAAAGTGAAAAATGGATAAAGCAGTTGTGGTACTTACGTACAATGTAATATCACTCAGCAATGAAATCTATGTCAACAGGCCCATAGCAGCATAATGAGTGGATTCAGGTATGATGATTCTATGTGAAATAAGTCACACAGAAAAACAAACATCATAAGATATCACTAATACACGGAATGTAAACTTGGCTACACAGGAACTGGATTACAAAACAGAACAGGGTCTCAAATTTAGAAAACCAACTTATGCTTGCTTAAGGGGAAAGGTGAGTTGGGGTGCTGCATAAAACCAGAGATTGAAATGAGCACACATAAAGTTCCTTAAGCAAAATATGTAATACACAAGAGCTACTCCTTGCTCAACGAAATGGGCTCAACATCCCATATTAAACGCCTAAGAATGTACCTGACTAGTAAGTATCTTAAAACCTATGGATTGCTACGTCTCCAAAAGAGAATCAAGCGTGTGTACAGGGGCATAAACGCAGCAGTGATAGGATTGGAGAGGTCCGGTGAGCAAGTGAAGACCTTTTGAAGTCACATTGCATGGTACCCATTCCAAGGGTCTCAACTCTCCACGTTTAAGGGATTCTTCCTTCAGCTAAAGCATGCATATGGAACCCAGAGTATGATCAACCATGTGATCGGGAGACGTGTTCCAATATGTCTCAGTTCTCGTCCCCTGGTACTCGGGTGCAACATTCCAGACGCTTTACTAACACTCTCCGGACTTGGAGAGTCAGTGCCTTTAACCTCCTGTTTGGCCCAGTTTGCAATTTCTGCGGAAGATGAACAGGAATAGGGAGAACCAATGAGAGACTAGCTGGAGGTGTCTGGACGGGCAAATTTAACTCTCATTTCCCACCAGGAAGAGGAATTAACCAAAGGCTCAGCGTGCCGTGCCAGAACCAGATTAGGGCCTGAAGCAATCCTGCGGAGTTGCGGCCAGCTCACAAGAAAGCGAGTTGAAGAAAGGAACTCAGGGGCACTGTAATTCACAAATCTGCAGAGTTATAAATCACAGCTATCGTCCAAAAATATACTGAAGTAAGGCTGCCAAGAGGACTTGAAAGCGGGGCAGAATTGCAGGAAACCAATTTCAGGAGGTACACTGGAATTGCATTTAAAGCATAGGAAAAGAGGCAAAACGTCGACAATGATGCACTTGGCCAAAAAGTGCGTATGAGTTTTTTCCTGAATATATTCAGGAAAAAACGCATACGCCCTTTTTGGCCAACCAAGCAAGCTTGCAAATGAAATCTGCACTACAATGAAGTCTCACTTGCCCCCAGTCAAAAGGGCCATCTGAAAAAAGTGTAAAATCCAAAAAGGCAGGACAGGCCATGGAGAACTGGGAGCCTTGTTATGCTGATGGGCGGGATGTATATTACCAACAGCCACTCGGGAGAAGTGTATGGTGTTTCCTGAAACATCTAAAAAACAAAGCAACAGAGCCTAGGGCACTGCCACTTATGGCCCTATAGCTTAGGGAAATTAAAATCAAAAAGACACAGCCACCCCTAAGTTTGGGACGGCTCCGTTTACAAGAAACTCGTTTACGGGACTAGTTCAATATCGCAGAAAGTGAAAAATGGATAAAGAAGTTGTGGTACTTACGTACAATGCAATATCACTCAGCAATGAAATCTATGTCATCAGGCCCGTAGCAGCATAATGAGTGGATTCAGGTATGATGATTCTAACTGAAATAAGTCACACAGGAAAAGAAACATCATAAGATATCACTAATACACGGAATGTAAACTTGGCTACACAGTAACTGGATTACAAAAGAGAACAGGGTCTCAAATTTAGAAAACCAACTTATGCTTGCTTAAGGGGAAAGGTGAGTTGGGGTGCTGCATAAAACCAGAGATTGAAATGAGCACAGATAAAGTTCCTTAAGCCAAATATGTAACAGACAAGAGCTACTCCTTGCTCAACGAAATGTACTCAACACCCCATATTAAACGCCTAAGAATGTACCTGACTAGTAAGTATCTTAAAACCTATGGATCGCTATGTCTCCGAAAGAGAATCAAGCGTGTGTACAGGGGGAATAAACGCAGCAGTGATAGGATTGGAGAGGTTCGGTGAGCAAATGAAGACCCTTTGAAGTCATATTTCATGGTACCCATTCCACGGGTCTCAGCGCTCCAGGTTTAAGGGATTCTTCCTTCAGCTAAATCATACATGTGGAACCCAGAGTATGATCAACCGTGTGATCGGGAGACGTCTTCCAATATGTCTCAGTTCTCGTCCCCTGGTACTCGGGTGCAACATTCCAGACGCTTTACTAACACTCTCCCGACTTGGAGAGTCAGTGCCTTTAACCTCCTGTGTGGCCCAGTTTACAATTTCTGAGGAAGATGAACAGGAATAGGGAGGACCAATGAGAGACTAGCTGGAGGTGTCTGGACGGGCAAATTTAACTCTCATTTCCCACCAGGAAGAGGAATTAACCAAAAGTTTAGCGTGCCGTGCCGGAACCAGATCAGGGCCTGAAACAATCCTGCGGTGTTGCGGCCAGCTCACAAGAAAGCGAGTTGAAGAAAGGAGCTCAGGGGCACTGTAATTCACAAACCTGCAGAGTTATAAATGACAGCTATCGTCCAAAAATATACTGAAGTAAGGCTGCCAGGAGGACTTGAAAGCGGGGCAGAATTGCAGGAAACTGATTTCAGGAGGTAGACTGGAATTGCACTTAAAGCATAGGAAAAGAGTCAGAACGTCGACAATGATGCACTTGGCCAAAAAGGGCGTATGCGTTTTTTCCTGAATATATTCAGGAAAAAAACGCATACGCCCTTTTTGGACAACTAAGCAAGCTTGCAAAGGAAATCTGCACTACAATGAAGTCTCACTTCCCCATGGTCAAAAGGGCCATCTGAAAAAAGTGTAAAATCCAGAAAGGCAGGACAGGCCATGGAGAACTGGGAGCCTTGTTATGCTGATGGGCGGGATGTAAATTGCCAACAGCCACTCGGGAGAAGTGTATGGTGTTTCCTGAAACATCTAAGAAACAAAGCAACAGAGCCTAGGGCACTTCCACGTATGGTCCTATAGCTTAGGGAAATTAAAATCAAAAAGACACAGCCACCCCAAAGTTTGGGAAGGCTCTGTTTACAAAAACCTCGTTTACGGGACAAGTTCAATATCGCAGAAAGTGAAAAATCGATAAAGAAGTTTTGGTACTTACGTACAATGCAATATCACTCAGCCATGAAATCTATGTCATCAGGCCCGTAGCAGCATAATGAGTGTTTTCAGGTATGATGATTCTAACTGAAATAAGTCACACAGAAAAACAAACATCATAAGATATCACTAATACACGGAATATAAACTTGGCTACACAGGAACTGGATTACAAAACAGAACAGGGTCTCAAATTTAGAAAACCAACTTATGCTTGCTTAAGGGGAAAGGTGAGTTGGGGTGCTGCATAAAACCAGAGATTGAAATGAGCACAGAGAAAGTTCCTTAAGCCAAACAGGTAATAGACTAGAGCTACTACTTGCTCAACGAAATGGACTCAACACCCCATATTAAACGCCTAAGAATGTACCTGACTAGTAAGTATCTTAAAACCTATGGATTGCTATGTCTCCGAAAGAGAATCAAGCGTGTGTACAGGGGCATAAACGCAGCAGTGATAGGATTGGAGAGGTTCGGTGAGCAAATGAAGACCCTTTGAAGTCATATTGCATGGTACCCATTCCACGGGTCTCAACGCTCCAGGTTTAAGGGATTCTTCCTTCAGCTAAATCATGCATGTGGAACCCAGAGTATGATCAACTGTGTGATCGGGAGACGTGTTCCAATATGTCTCAGTTCTCGTCCCCTGGTACTCGGGGGCAACATTCCAGACGCTTTACTAAAATCTCCCGACTGGGAGAGTCAGTGCCTTTAACCTCCTGTTTGGCCCAGTTTGCAATTTCTGCGGAAGATGAACAGGAATAGGGAGGACCAATGAGAGACTAGCTGGAGGTGTCTGGACGGGCAAATTTAACTCTCATTTCCCACCAGGAAGAGGAATTAACCAAACGTTCAGCGTGCCGTGCCGGAACCAGATTAGGGCCTGAAACAATCCTGCGGTGTTGCGGCCAGCTCACAAGAAAGCGAGTTGAAGAAAGGAGCTCAGGGGCACTGTAATTCACAAAGCTGCAGAGTTATAAATGACAGCTATCGTCCAAAAATATACTGAAGTAAGGCTGCCAAGAGGACTTGAAAGCGGGCCAGAATTTCAGGAAACCGATTTCAGGAGGTAGACTGGAATTGCACTTAAAGCATAGGAAAAGAGGCAGAACGTCGACAATGATGCACTTGGCCAAAAAGTGCGTATACGTTTTTTCCTGAATATATTCAGGAAAAAATGCATACGCCCTTTTTGGCCAACCAAGCAAGCTTGCAAAGGAAATCTGCACTACAATGAAGTCTCACTTCCCCCTGGTCAAAAGGGCCATCTGAAAAAAGTGTAAAATCCAGAAAGGCAGGACAGGCCATGGAGAACTGGGAGCCTTGTTATGCTGATGGGCGGGATAAAAATTCCCAACAGCCACTCGGGAGAAGTGTATGGTGTTTCCTGAAACATCTAAAAAACAAAGCAACAGAGCCTAGGGCACTTCCACATATGGTCCTATAGCTTAGGGAAATTAAAATCAAAAAGACACAGCCACCCCTAAGTTTGGGACGGCTCTGTTTACAAGAACCTCGTTTACGGTACAAGTTCAATATTGCAGAAAGCGAAAAATGGATAAAGAAGTTGTGGTACTTACGTACAAGGCAATATCACTCAGCAATGAAATCTATGTCATCAGGCCCGTAGCAGCATAATGAGTGGATTCAGGTATGATGATTCTAACTGAAATAAGTCACACAGAAAAAGAAACATCATAAGATATCACTAATGCACGGAATGTAAACTTGGCTACACAGGAACTGAATTACAAAACAGAACAGAGTCTCAAATTTAGAAAACCAACTTATGCTTGCTTAAGGGGAAAGGTGAGTTGGGGTGCTGCATAAAACCAGAGATTGAAATGAGCACAGATAAAGTTCCTTAAGCCAAATATGTAATAGACAAGAGCTACTCCTTGCTCAACGAAATGGACTCAACACCCCATATTAAACGCCTAAGAATGTACCTGACTAGTAAGTATCTTAAAACCTATGGATTGCTATGTCTCTGAAAGAGAATCAAGTGTGTGTACAGGGGCATAAACGCAGCAGTGATAGGATTGGAGAGGTTCGGTGAGCAAATGAAGACCCTTTGAAGTCATATTGCATGGTACCCATTCCACGGGTCTCAACTCTCCAGGTTTAAGGGATTCTTCCTTCAGCTGAAACATGCATGTGGAACCCAGAGTATGATCAACCGTGTGATCGGGAGACGTGTTCAAATATGTCTCAGTTTTCGTCCCCTGGTCCTCGGGTGCAACATTCCAGACGCTTTACTAACACTCTCCTGACTTGGAGAGTCAGTGCCTTTAACCTCCTGTTTGGCCCAGTTTGCAATTTCTGCGGAAGATGAACAGGAATAGGGAGGACCAATGAGAGACTAGCTGGAGGTGTCTGGACGGGCAAATTTAACTCTCATTTCCCACCAGGAAAGGAATTAACCAAAGGCTCAGCGTGCCATGCCGGATCAAGGTTAGGGCCTGAAGCAATCCAGCGGTGTTAGGGCAGCTCACAAGAAAGTGAGTTGAAGAAAGGAGCTCAGGGGCACTGTAATTCACAAACCTGCAGAGTTATAAATGACAGCTATCATCCAAAAATATACTGAAGTAAGGCTGCCAAGAGGACTTGAAAGCGGGCCAGAATTGCAGGAAACCGATTTCAGGAGGTAGACTGGAATTGCATTTAAAGCATAGGAAAAGAGGCAGAACGTCCACAATGATGCACTTGGCCAAAAAGGGCGTATGCGTTTTTTCCTGAATATATTCAGGAAAAAACGCATACGCCCCTTTTTGGCCAACCAAGCAAGCTTGCAAAGGGAATCTGCACTACAATGAAGTCTCACTTCCCCCCGGTCAAAAGGGCCATCTGAAAAAAGTGTAAAATCCAGAAAGGCAGGACAGGCCATGGAGAACTGGGAGCCTTGTTATGCTGATGGGCGGGATAAAAATTGCCAAGAGCCACTCGGGAGAAGTGTATGGTGTTTCCTGAAACATCTAAAAAACAAAGCAACAGAGCCTAGGTTAATTCCCCTTATGGTCCCATAGCTTAGGGAAATTAAAATCAAAAAGACACAGCCACCCCAAAGTTTGGGACGGCTCTGTTTACAAGAACCTCGTTTACGGGACAAGTTCAATATTGCAGAAAGTGAAAAATGGATAAAGAAGTTGTGGTACGTACGTACAATGCAATATCACTCAGCAATGAAATCGGTGTCATCAGGCCCGTGCAGCATAATCAGTGGATTCAGGTATGATGATTCTAACTGAAATAAGTCACAAGAAAAAGAAACATCATAAGATATCACTAATACACGGAATGTAAACTTGGCTACACAGGAACTGGATTATAAAACACAACAGGGTCTCAAATTTAGAAAATCAACTTATGCTTGCTTAAGGGGAAAGGTGAGTTGGGGTGCTGCTTAAAACCAGAGATTGAAATGAGCACAGATAAAGTTCCTTCAGCCAAATATGTAATACACAAGAGCTACTCCTTGCTCAACGAAATGGACACAACACCTCATATTAAACGCCTAAGAATGTAGCTGACTAGAAAGTATCTTAAAAGCTATGGATTACTATGTCTCCGAAAGAGAATCAAGCGTGTGTACAGGGGCATAAACGCAGCAGTGATAGGATTGGAGAGGTTCGGTGAGCAAATGAAGACCCTTTGAAGTCATATTGCATGGTACCCATTCCACGGGTCTCAACTCTCCAGGTTTAAGGGATTCTTCCTTCAGCTAAAACATGCATGTGGAACCCAGAGTATAATCAACCGTGTGATCGGGAGACGTGTTCCAATATGTCTCAGTTCTCGTCCCCTGGTACTCGTGTGCAACATTCCAGACGCTTTACTAACTCTCTCCCAACTTGGAGAGTCAGTGCCTTTAACCTCCTGTTTGGCCCAGTTTGCAAATTCCGCGGAAGATGAACAGGAATAGGGAGAACAAATGAGAGACTAGCTGGAGGTGTCTGGACGGGCAAATTTAACTCTCATTTCCCACCAGGAAGAGGAATTAACCAAAGGCTCAGCATGCCATGCCAGAACCAGATTAGGGCCTGAAGCAATCCTGCGGTGTTGCGGGCAGCTCACAAGAAAGTGAGTTGAAGAAAGGAGCTCAGGGGCACTGTAATACACAAACCTGCAGAGTTATAAATGACAGCTATCGTCCAAAAATATACTGAAGTAAGGCTGCCAAGAGGACTTGAAAGCGGGGCAGAATTGCAGGAAACCGATTTCAGGAGGTAGACTGGAATTGCATTTAAAGCATAGGAAAAGAGGCAGAACGTCGACAATGATGCACTTGGCCAAAAAGGGCGTATGCGTTTTTTCCTGAATATATTCAGGAAAAAACGCATACGCCCTCTTTGGCCAACCAAGCAAGCTTGCAAAGGAAATCTGCACTACAATGAAGTCTCACTTCCCCCCGGTCAAAAGGGCCATCTGAAAAAAGTGTAAAATCCAGAAAAGCAGGACAGGCCATGGAGAACTGGGAGCCTTGTTATGCTGATGGGCGGGATAAAAATTGCCAACAGCCACTCGGGAGAAGTGTATGGTGTTTCCTGAAACATCTGAAAAACAAAGCAACAGAGCCTAGGGCACTTCCACTTATGGTCCTATAGCTTAGGGAAATTAAAATCAAAAAGACACAGCCACCCCGAAGTTTGGGACGGCTCTGCTTACAAGACCCTCGTTTACGGAACAAGTTCAATAACGCAGAAAGTGAAAAATGGATAAAGAAGTTTTGGTACTTACGTACAATGCAATATCACTCAGCAATGAAATCTATGTCATCAGGCCCGTAGCAGCATAATGAGTGGATTCAGGTATGATGATTCTAACTGACATAAGTCACACAGAAAAAGAAACATCATAAGATATCACTAATACACGGAATGTAAACTTGGCTACACAGGAACTGGATTACAAAAGAGAACAGGGTCTCAAATTTAGAAAACCAACTTATGCTTGCTTAAGGGGAAAGGTGAGTTGGGGTGCTGCATAAAACCAGAGATTGAAATGAACACAGATAAAGTTCCTTAAGCCAAATATGTAATAGAAAAGAGCTACTCCTTGCTCAACGAAATGGACTCAACACCCCATATTAAACGCCTAAGAATGTACCTGACTAGTAAGTATCTTAAAAGCTATGGATCGCTATGTCTCCGAAAGAGAATCAAGCGTGTGTACAGGGGCATAAACGCAGCAGTGATAGGATTGGAGAGTTTCAGTGAGCAAATGAAGACCCTTTGAAGTCATATTGCATGGTACCCATTCCACGGGTCTCAACTCTCCAGGTTTAAGGGATTCTTCCTTCAGCTAAAGCATGCATGTGGAACCCAGAGTATGATCAACTATGTGATCGGGAGACGTGTTCCAATAAGTCTCAGTTCTCGTCCCCTAGTACTCGGGTGCAACATTCCAGATGCTTTACTAACACTCTCCCGTCTTGGGGAGTCAGTGCCTTTAACCTCCTGTTTGGCCCAGTTTGCAATTTCTGCGGAAGATGAACAGGAATAGGGAGAACCAATGAGACACTAGCTGGAGGTGTCTGGACAGGCAAATTTAACTCTCATTTCCCACCAGGAAGAGGAATTAACCAAAGGCTCAGCGTGCTGTGCCGGAACCAGATTAGGGCCTGAAGCAATCCTGCGGTGTTGCGGCCATCTCACAAGAAAGCGAGTTGAAGATAGGAGCTCAGGGGCACTGTAATTCACAAACCTGCAGAGTTATAAATGACAGCTATCGTCCAAAAATATACTGAAGTAAGGCTGCCAAGAGGACTTGAAAGCGGGGCAGAATTGCAGGAAACCAATTTCAGGAGGTAGACTGGAATTGCATTTAAAGCATAGGAAAAGAGGCAGAACGTCGACAATGATGCACTTGGCCAAAAAGGGCGTATGCGTTTTTTCCTGAATATATTCAGGAAAAAACGCATACGCCCTTTTTGGCCAACCAAGCAAGCTTGCAAAGGAAATCTGCACTACAATGAAGTCTCACTTCCCCCCGGTCAAAAGGGCCAACTGAAAAAAGTGTAAAATCCAGAAAGGCAGGACAGGCCATGGAGAACTGGGAGCCTTGTTATGCTGATGGGCTGGATGTATATTGCCAACAGCCACTCGGGAGAAGTGTATGGTGTTTCCTGAAACATCTAAAAAACAAAGCAACAGAGCCTAGGGCACTTCCACTTATGGCCCTATAGCTTAGGGAAATTAAAATCAAAAAGATACAGCCACCCCAAAGTTTGGGACGGCTCTGTTTACAAGAAACTCATTTACGGGACTAGTTCAATGTCACAGAAAGTGAAAAATGGATAAAGCAGTTGTGGTACTTACGTACAATACAATATCACTCAACAATGAAATCTATTTCATCAAGCCCGTAGCAGCATAATGAGTGGATTCAGGTATGATGATTCTAACTGAAATATGTCACACAGGAAAAGAAACATCATAAGATGTCACTAATACATGGAATGTAAACTTGGCTACACAGGAACTGAATTACAAAACAGAACAGGGTCTCAAATTCAGAAAATCAACTTATGCTTGCTTAAGGGGAAAGGTGAGTTGGGGTGCTGCATAAAACCAGAGATTGAAATGAGCACAGATAAAGTTCCTTAAGCCAAATATGTAATAGACAAGAGCTACTCCTTGCTCAACGAAATGGACTCAACACCACATATTAAACGCCTAAGAATGTACCTGACTAGTAATTATCTTAAAACCTATGGATCGCTATGTCTCCAAAAGTGAATCAAGCATGTGTACAGGGGCATAAACGCAGCATTGATAGGATTGCAGAGGTTCGGTGAGCAAATGAAGACCCTTTGAAGTCATATTACATGGTACCCATTCCACGGGTCTCAACTCTCCAGGTTTAAGGGATTCTTCCTTCAGCTAAATCATGCATGTGGAACCCAGAGTATGATCAACCGTGTGATCGGGAGACGTGTTCCAATATGTCTCAGTTCTCGTCCCCTGGTACTCGGGTGCAACATTCCAGACGCTTTACTAACACTCTCCCGACTTGGAGAGTCAGTGCCTTTAACCTCCTGTTTGGCCCAGTTTGCAATTTCTGCGGAAGATGAACAGGAATAGGGAGAACCAATGAGAGACTAGCTGGAGGTGTCTGGACGGGCAAATTTAACTCTCATTTCCCACGAGGAAGAGGAATTAACCAAAGGCTCAGCGTGCCGTGCCGGAACCAGATTAGGGCCTGAAGCAATCCTGCGGTGTTGCAGCCAGCTCACAAGAAAGCGAGTTGAAAAAAGGAGCTCAGGGGCACTGTAATTCACAAACCTGCAGAGTTATAAATGACAGCTATCGTCCAAAAATATACTGAAGTAAGGCTGCCAAGAGGACTTGAAAGCGGGCCAGAAGTGCAGGAAACCGATTTCAGGAGGTAGACTGGAATTGCATTTAAAGCATAGGAAAAGAGGCAGAACGTCAACAATGATGCACTTGGTCAAAAAGGGCGTATGCGTTTTTTCCTGAATATATTCAGGAAAAAACGCATACGCCCTTTTTGGCCAACCAAGCAAGCTTGCAAAGGAAATCTGCACTACAATGAAGTCTCACTTCCCCCCGGTAAAAAGGGCCATCTGAAAAAAGTGTAAAATCCAGAAAGGCAGGACAGGCCATGGAGAACTGGGAGACTTGTTATGCTGATGGGCGGGATGGAAATTGCCAACAGCCACTCCGGAGAAGTGTATGGTGTTTCCTGAAACATCTAAAAAACAGAGCAACAGAGCCTAGGGCACTTCCACTTATGGCCCTATAGCTTAGGGAAATTAAAATCCAAAAGACACAGCCACCCCTAAGTTTGGGACGGCTCTGTTTACAAGAAACTCATTTACGGGACAAGTTCAATATCACAGAAAGTGAAAAATGGATAAAACAGTTGTGGTACTTACGTACAATGTAATATCACTCAGCAATGAAATCTATGTCATCAGGCCCATAGCAGCATAATGAGTGGATTCAGGTATGATGATTCTATCTGAAATAAGATACACAGAAAAAGAAACATCATAAGATATCACTAATACACGGAATGTAAACTTGGCTACACCGGAACTGGATTACAAAACAGAACAGGGTCTCAAATTTAGAAAACCAACTTATGCTTGCTTAAGGGGAAAGGTGAGTTGGGGTGCTGCATAAAAGCAGAGATTGAAATGAGCACAGATAAAGTTCCTTAAGCCAAATATGTAATAGACAAGAGCTACTCCTTGCTCAACGAAATGGACTAAACACCCCATATTAAACGCCTAAGAATGTACCTGACGAGTAAGTATCTTAAAAGCTATGGATTGCTATGTCTCCAAAAGAGAATCAAGCGTGTGTACAGGGGCATAAAAGCAGCAGTGATAGGATTGGAGAGGTTCGGTGAGCAAATGAAGACCCTTTGAAGTCATATTGCATGGTACCCATTCCACGGGTCTCAACTCTCCAGGTTTAAGGGATTCTTCCTTCAGCTAAATCATGCATGTGGAACCCAGAGTGTGATCAGGAGACGTGTTCAAATATGTCTCAGTTCTCGTCCCCTGGTACTTGGGTGCAACATTCCAGATGGTTTACTAACACTCTCCCGACTTGGAGAGTCAGTGCCTTTAACCTCCTGTTTGGCCCAGTTTGCAATTTCTGCGGAAGATGAACAGGAATAGGGAGGACCAATGAGAGACTAGCTGGAGGTGTCTGGACGGGCAAATTTAACTCTCATTTCCCACCAGGAAGAGGAATTAACCAAAGGCTCAGCGAGCCCTGCCGGAACCAGATTAGGGCCTGAAGCAATCCTGCAGTCTTGCGGCCAGCTCACAAGAAAGCGAGTTGAAGAAAGGAGCTCAGGGGCACTGTAATTCACAAACCTGCAGAGTTATAAATGACAGCTATCGTCCAAAAATATACTGAAGTAAGGCTGCCAAGAGGACTTGAAAGCGGGGCAGAATTGCAGGAAACCGATTTCAGGAGGTAGACTGGAATTGCATTTAAAGCATAGGAAAAGAGGCAGAACGTCCACAATGATGCACTTGGCCAAAAAGGGCGTATGCGTTTTTTCCTGAATATATTCAGGAAAAAAAGCATACGCACTTTTTGGCCAACCAAGCAAGCTTGCAAAGGAAATCTGCACTACAATGAAGTCTCACTTCCCCCCGGTCAAAAGGGCCATCTGAAAAAAGTGTAAAATCCAGAAAGGCAGGACAGGCCATGGAGAACTGGGAGCCTTGTTATGCTGATGGGCGGGATGTAAATTGCCAACAGCCACTCGGGAGAAGTGTATGGTGTTTCCTGAAACATCTAAAAAACAAAGCAACAGAGACTAGGGCACTTCCACTTATGGTCCTATAGCTAAGGGAAATTAAAATCAAAAAGACACAGCCACCCCAAAGTTTGGGACGGCTCTGTTTACAAGAACCTCGTTTACGGTACAAGTTCAATATCGTAGAAAGCGAAAAATGGATAAAGATGTTGTGGTACTTACGTACAATGCAATATCACTCAGCAATGAAATCTATATCATCAGGCCCGTAGCAGCATAATCAGTGGATTCAGGTATGATGATTCTAACTGAAATAAGTCACACAGAAAAAGAAACATCATAAGATATCACTAATACACGGAATGTAAACTTGGCTACACAGGAACTGAATTACAAAACAGAAGAGGGTCTCAAATTTAGAAAACCAACTTATGCTTGCTTAAGGGGAAAGGTGAGTTGGGGTGCTGCATAAAACCAGAGATTAAAATGAGCACAGATAAAGTTCCTTAAGCCAAATATGGAATAGACAAGAGCTACTCCTTGCTCAACGAAATGGACTCAACACCCCATATTAAACGCCTAAGAATGTACCTGACTAGTAAGTATCTTAAAACCTATGGATTGCTATGTCTCCGAAAGAGAATCAACCATGTGTACAGGGGCATAAATGCCAGCAGTGATAGGATTGGAGAGGTTCGGTGAGCAAACGAAGACCCTATGAAATCATATTGCATGGTACCCATTCCACGGGTCTCAACTCTCCAGGTTTAAGGGATTCTTCCTTCAGCTAAAACATGCATGTGGAACCCAGAGTATGATCAATCGTGTGATCGGGGGATGTGTTCCAATATGTCTCAGTTCTCGTCCCCTGGTACTCGGGTGCAACATTCCAGACGCTTTACTGACACTCTCCCGACTTGGAGAGTCAGTGCCTTTAACCTCCTGTCTGGCCCAGTTTGCAAATTCCGCGGAAGATGAACAGGAATAGGGAGAACCAATGAGAGACTAGCTGGAGGTGTCTGGACGGGCAAATTTAACTCTCATTTCCCACCAGGAAGAGGAGTTAACCAAAGGTGCAGTGTGCCGTGCCGGAACCAGATTAGGGCCTGAAGCAATCCTGCGTGTTGCGGCCAGCTCACAAGAAAGCGAGTTGAAGAATGGAGCTCAGGGACACTGTAACTCACAAACCTGCAGAGTTATAAATGACAGCTATCGTCCAAAAATATACTGAAGTAAGGCTGCCAAGAGGACTTGAAAGTGGGGCAGAATTGCAGGAAACTGAATTCAGGAGGTAGACTGGAATTGCATTTAAAGCATAGGAAAAGAGGCAGAACGTCCACAATGATGCACTTGGTCAAAAAGGGCGTATGCGTTTTTTCCTGAATATATTCAGGAAAAAACGCATACGCCCTTTTTGGCCAACCAAGCAAGCTTGCAAAGGAAATCTGTACTACAATGAAGTCTCACTTTCCCCCGGCCAAAAGGGCCATCTGAAAAAAGTGTAAGATCCAGAAATGCAGGACAGGCCATGGAGAACTGGGAGCCTTGTTATGCTGATGGGCGGGATGTAAATTGCCAACAGCCACTGGGGAGAAGTGTATGGTGTTTCCTGAAACATCTACAAAACAAAGCAACAGAGCCTAGGGCACTTCCACATATGGTTCTATAGCTTAGGGAAATTAAAATCAAAAAGACACAGCCACCCCAAAGTTTGGGATGGCTCTGTTTACAAGAACCTCGTTTATGGTACAAGTTCTTTTTCGCAGAAAGTGAAGAATGGATAAAGAAGTTGTGGTACTTACGTACAATGCAATATCACTCAGCAATGAAATCTATGTCATCAGGCCCGTAGCAGCATAATGAGTGGATTCAGGTATGACGACTCTAACTGAAATAAGCCACACGGAAAAAGAAACATCATAAGGTATCATTAATACACAGAATGTAAACTTGGCTACACAGGAACTGGATTACAAAACAGAACAGGGTCTCAAATTTAGAAAACCAACTTATGCTTGCTTAAGGGGAAAGGTGAGTTGGGGTGCTGCATAAAACCAGAGATTGAAATGAGCACAGATAAAGTTCCTTAAGCCAAACATGTAATAGACAAGAGCTACTCCTTGCTCAACGAAATGGACTCAACATCCCATATTAAACGCCTAAGAATGTACCTGACTAGTAAGTATCTTAAAACCTATGGATTGCTATGTCTCCGAAAGAGAATCAAGCGTGTGTACAGGGGCATAAACACAGCAGTGATAGGATTGGAGAGGTTCGGTGAGCAAATGAAGACCCTTTGAAGTCATATTGCATGGTACCCATTCCACAGGTCTCAACTCTCCAGGTTTAAGGGATTCTTCCTTCAGCTAAAACATGCATGTGGAACCCAGAGTATGATCAACCGTGTGACCGGGAGACGTGTTCCAATATGTCTCCATTCTCGTCCCCTTGTACTCGGGTGCAACATTCCAGACGCTTTACTAACACTCTGCCGACTTGGAGAGTCAGTGCCTTTAACCTCCTGTTTGGCCCAGTTTGCAATTTCTGCGGAAGATGAACAGGAATAGGGAGAACCAATGAGAGACTAGCTGGAGGTCTCTGGACGGGCAAATTTAACTCTCAATTCCCACCAGGAAGAGGAATTAACCAAAGGCTCAGCGTGCCGTGCCGGAACCAGATTAGGACCTGAAGCAATCCTGCGATGTTACGGCCAGCTCACAAGAAAGCGAGTTGAAGAAAGGAGCTCAGGGGCACTGTAATTCACAAACCTGCAGAGTTATAAATGACAGCTATCATCCAAAAATATACTGAAGTAAGGCTGCCAAGAGGACTTCAAAACGGGGCAGAATTGCAGGAAACTGATTTCAGGAGGTAGACTGGAATTGCATTTAAAGCATAGGAAAAGAGGCAGAACGTGCACAATGATTCACTTGGCCAATAAGGGTGTATGCGTTTTTTCCTGAATATATTAAGGAAAAAACGCATACGCCCTTTTTGGTCAACCAAGCAAGCTTGCAAAGGAAATCTGCACTACAATGAAGTCTCACTTCCCCCCAGTCAAAGGGGCCATCTGAAGAAAGTGTAAAATCCAGAAAGGCAGGACAGGCCATGGAGAACTGGGAGCCTTGTTATGCTGATGGGCGGGATGTAAATTGCCAACAGCCACTGGGGAGAAGTGTATGGAGTTTCCTGAGACATCTAGAAATCAAAGCAACAGAGCCTAGGGCACTTCCACTTATGGTCCTATAGCTTAGGAAAATTAAAATCAAAAAGACACAGCCACCCCAAAGTTTGGGATGGCTCTGTTTACAAGAACCTCATTTACGGTACAAGTTCAATGTCGCAGAAAGTGAAGAATGGATAAAGAAGTTGTGGTACTTACGTACAAAGCAATATCACTCAGCAATGAAATGTATGTCATCAGGCCCGTAGCAGCATAATGCGTGGATTCAGGTAGGATGATTCTAACTGAAATAAGTCACACAGAAAAACAAACATCATAAGATATCACTAATACACGGAATGTAAACTTGGCTACACAGGAACTGGATTACAAAACAGAACAGGGTCTCAAATTTAGAAAAATAACTTATGCTTGCTTAAGGGGAAAGGTGAGTTGGGGTGCTGCATAAAACCAGAGGTTGAAATGAGCACAGATCAAGTTCCTTAAGCCAAATATGTAATAGACAAGAGCTACTCCTTGCTCAACGAAATGGACTCAACACCCCATATTAAACGCCTAAGAATGTATCTGACTAGTAAGTATCTTAAAACCTATGGATTGCTATGTCTCCAAAAGAGAATCAAGCGTGTGTACAGGGGCATAAACACAGCAGTGATAGGATTGGAGAGGTTCGGTGAGCAAATGAAGACCCTTTGAAGTCATATTGCATGGTACCCATTCCACGGGTCTCAACTCTCCAGGTTTAAGGGATTCTTCCTTCAGCTAAAACATGCATGTGGAACCCAGAGTATGATCAACTGTGTGATCGGGAGACGTGTTCCAATATGTCTCAGTTTTCGTCCCCTGGTATTCGGGTGCAACATTCCAGACGCTTTACTAACACTCTCCCGACTTGGAGAGTCAGTGCCTTTAACCTCCTGTTTGGCCCAGTTTGCAATTGCTGCGGAAGATGAACAGGAATAGGGAGAACCAATGAGAGACTAGCTGGAGGTGTCCGGACAGGCAAATTTAACTCTCATTTCCCACCAGGAAGAGGAATTAACCAAAGGCTCAGCGAGCCGTGCCGGAACCAGATTAGGGCCTGAAGCAATCCTGCGGTGTTGCGGCCAGCTCACAAGAAAGCAAGTTGAAGAAAGGAGCTCAGGGTCACTGTAATTCACAAACCTGCAGAGTTATAAATGACAGCTATCGTCCAAAAATATACTGAAGTAAGGCTGCCAAGAGGATTTGAAAGCGGGGCAGAATTGCAGGAAACCGATTTCAGGAGGTACACTGGAATTGCATTTAAAGCATAGGAAAAGAGGCAGAATGTCGACAATGATGTACTTGGCCAAAAAGGGCGTATGCGTTTTTTCCAGAATATATTCAGGAAAAAACGCATACGCACTTTTTGGCCAACCAAGCAAGCTTGCAAAGGAAATCTGCACTACAGTTAAGTCTCACTTCCCCCCGGTCAAAAGAGCCATCTGAAAAAAGTGTAAAATCCAGAAATGCAGGACAGGCCATGGAGAACTGGGAGCCTTGTTATGCTGATGGGCGGGATGTAAATTGCCAACAGCCACTGGGGAGAAGTGTATGGTGTTTCCTGAAACATCTAAAAAACAAAGCAACAGAGCCTAGGGCACTTCCACATATGGTTCTATAGCTTAGGGAAATTAAAATCAAAAAGACACAGCCACCCCAAAGTTTGGGATGGCTCTGTTTACAAGAACCTCGTTTACGGTACATGTTCTTTTTCGCAGAAAGTGAAGAATGGATAAAGAAGTTGTGGTATTTACGTACAATGCAATATCACTCAGCAATGAAATCTATGTCATCAGGCCCTTAGCAGCATAATGAGTGGATTCAGGTATGATGATTCTAACTGAAATAAGCCACACAGAAAAAGAAACATCATAAGATATCACTAATACACGGAATGTAAACTTGGCTACACAGGAACTGGATTACAAAACAGAACAGGGTCTCAAATTTAGAAAACCAACTTATGCTTGCTTAAGGGGAAAGGTGAGTTGGGGTGCTGCATAAAACCAGAGATTGAAATGAGCACAGATAAATTTCCTTAAGCCAAATATGTAATAGACAAGAGCTACTCCTTGCTCAACGAAATGGACTCAACACCACATATTAAAGACCTAAGAATGTACCTGACTAGTAATTATCTTAAAACCTATGGATTGTTATATCTCTGAAAGAGAATCAAGCATGTGTACAGGGGTAAAAACGCAGCAGTGATAGGATTGGAGAGGTTCGGTGAGCAAATGAAGACCCTTTGAAGTCATATTGCATGGTACCCATTCCACGGGTCTCAACTCTCCAGGTTTAAGGGATTCTTCCTTCAGCTAAAACATGGATGTGGAACCCAGAGTATGATCAACCGTGTGATCGGAAGACGTGTTCAAATATGTCTCAGTTCTCGTCCCCTGGTACTCGGGTGAAACATTCCAGACGCTTTACTAACTCTCTCCCGACTTGGAGAGTCAGTGCCTTTAACCTCCTGTTTGGCCCAGTTTGCAATTTCTGCGGAAGATGAACAGGAATAGGGAGAACCAATGAGAGACTAGCTGGAGGTGTCTGGACGGGCAAATTTAACTCTCATTTCCAACCAGGAAGAGGAATTAAACAAAGGCTCAACATGCCATGCCGGAACCTGATTAGGGCCTGATGCAATCCTGCGGTGTTGCGGCCAGCTCACAAGAAAGCGAGTTGAAGAAAGGAGCTCAAGGGCACTGTAATTCACAAACCTGCAGAGTTATAAATGACAGCTATCGTCCAAAAATATACTGAAGTAAGGCTGCCAAGAGGACTTGAAAGTGGGGCAGAATTGCAGGAAACCGATTTCAGGAGGTAGACTGGAATTGCATTTAAAGCATAGGAAAAGAGGCAGAACGTCGACAATGATGCACTTGGCCAAAAAGGGCGTATGTGTTTTTTTCCTGAATATATTCAGGAAAAAATGCATACGCACTTTTTGGCCAACCAAGCAAGCTTGTAAAGGAAATCTGCACTAAAATGAAGTCTCAATTCCCCCCGGACAAAAGGGCCATCTGAGAAAAGTGTAAAATCCAGAAAGGCAGGACAGGCCATGGAGAACTGGGAGCCTTGTTATGCTGATGGGCGGGATGTAAATTGCCAACAGCCACTCTGGAGAAGTGTATGGTGTTTCCTGAAACATCTAAAAAGCAAAGCAACAGAGCCTAGGGCACTTCCACTTATGGTCCTATGGCTTAGGAAATTAAAATCAAAAAGACACAGCCACCCCAATGTTTGGGACGTCTCTGTTTAAAAGAACCTCGTTTACGGTACAAGTTCAATATCGCAGAAAGTGAGAAATGGATAAACAAGAAGTGGTACTTACGTACAATGCAATATCACTCAGCAATGAAATCTATGTCATCAGGCCCGTAGCAGCATAATGACTGGATTCAGGTATGATGACTCTAACTGAAATAAGTCACACAGAAAAAGAAACATCATAAGATATCACTAATACATGGAATATAAACTTGGCTACACAGGAACTGGATTACAAAACACAACAGGGTCTCAAATGTAGAAAACCAACTTATGCTTGCTTAAGGGGAAAGGTGAGTTGGGGTGCTGCATAAAACCAGAGATTGAAATGAGCACAGATAAAGTTCCTTAAGCCAAATATGTAATACACAAGAGCTACTCCTTGCTCAACGAAATGGTCTCAACACCCCATATTAAACGCCTAAGAATGTACCTGACTAGTAAGTATCTTAAAACCTATGGATTGCTATGTCTCCGAAAGAGAATCAAGCGTGTGTACAGGGGCATAAACGCAGCAGTGATAGGATTGGAGAGGTTCGGTGAGCAAATGAAGACCCTTTGAAGTCATATTGCATGGTACCCATTCCACGGGTCTCAACTCTCCAGGTCTAAGGGATTCTTCCTTCAGCTAAAACATGCATGTGTAACCCAGAGTATGATCAACCGTGTGATCGGGAGACGTGTTCCAATATGGTTCAGTTCTCGTCCCCTGGTACTCGGGTGCAACATTCCAGACGCTTTACTAACTCTCTCCCAACTTGGAGAGTCAGTGCCTTTAAACTCCTGTTTGGCCCAGGTTGCAATTTCTGCGGAAGATAAACAGGAATAGGGAGAACCAATGAGAGACTAGCTGGAGGTTTCTGGAGGTGCAAATTTAACTCTCATTTCCCACCAGGAAGAGGAATTAACCAAAGGCTCAGCGTGCCATGCCAGAACCAGATTAGGGCCTTAAGCAATCCTGCGGTGTTGCGGCCAGCTCACAAGAAAGTGAGTTGAACAAAGGAGCTCAGGGGCACTGTAATTCACAAACCTGCAGAGTTATAAATGACAGCTATCGTCCAAAAATATACTGAAGTAAGCCTGCCAAGAGGACTTGAAAGCGGGGCAGAATTGCAGGAAACCGATTTCAGGAGGTAGACTGGAATTGCATTTAAAGCATAGGAAAAGAGGCAGAACGTCGACAATGATGCACTTGGCCAAAAAGGGCGTATGCTTTTTTTCCTGAATATATTCAGGAAAAAACGCATACGCCCTTTTTGGCCAACCAAGCAAGCTTGCAAAGGAAATCTGCACTACAATGAAGTCTCTCTTCCCCCTGGTCAAAAGGGCCATCTGAAAAAAGTGTAAAATCCAGAAAGGCAGGACAGGCCATGGAGAACTGGGAGCCTTGTTATGCTGATGGGCGGGATGTAAATTGCCAACAGCCACTGGGGAGAAGTGTATGGTGCTTCCTGAAACATCTAAAAAACAAAGCAACAGAGCCTAGGGCACTTCCACTTATGGTCCTATAGCTTAGGGAAATTAAAATCAAAAAGACACAACCACCCCAAAGTTTGGGACGGCTCTGTTTACAAGAACCTCATTTACGGTACAAGTTCAATATCGCAGAGTGTAAAATTGATAAAGAATTTGTGGTATTTACGTACAATGCAATATCACTCAGCAATGAAATCTATGTCATCAGGCCCGTAGCAGCATAATGAGTGAATTCAGGTATGATGATTCTAACTGAAATAAGTCACACAGAAAAAGAAACATCATAAGATATCACTAATACACGGAATGTAAACTTGGCTACACAGGAACTGGATTACAAAACACAACAGGGTCTCAAATTTAGAAAACCAACTTATGCTTGCTTAAGCGGAAAGTTGAGTTGGGGTGCTGCATAAAACCAGAGATTGAAATGAGCACAGATAAAGTTCCTTAAGCCAAGTATGTAATACACAACAGCTACTCCTTGCTCAACGCAATGGACTCAACACCCCATATTAAACGCCTAAGAATGTTCCTGACTAGTAAGTATCTTAAAACCTATGGATCGCTATGTCTCCGAAAGAGAATCAAGCGTGTGTACAGGGGCATAAACGCAGCAGTGATAGGATTGGAGAGGTTCGGTGAGCAAATGAAGACCCTTTGAAGTAATATTGCATGGTACCCATTCCACGGGTCTCAACTCTCCAGGTTTAAGGGATTCTTCCTTCAGCTAAATCATGCATGTGGAACCCAGAGTATGATCAACCGTGTGATCGGGAGACGTGTTCAAATATGTCTCAGTTCTCCTCCCCTGGTACTCGGGTGCAACATTCCAGACGCTTTACTAACACTCTCCCGACTTGGAGAGTCAGTGCCTTTAAACTCCTGTTTGGCCCAGTTTGCAATTTCTGCGGAAGATGAACAGGAATAGGGAGAACCAATGAGAGACTAGCTGGAGGTGTCTGGACGGGCAAATTTAACTCTCTTTTCCCACCAGGGAGAGGAATTAACCAAATGCTCAGCGTGCCGTGCCGGAACCAGGTTAGGGCCTGAAGCAATCCTGCGGTGTTGCGGCCAGCTCACAAGAAAGCGAGTTGAAGAAAGGAGCTCAGGGGCACTGTAATTCACAAACCTGCAGAGTTATAAATGACAGCTATCATCCAAAAATATACTGAAGTAAGGCTGCCAAGAGGACTTGAAAGCGGGGCAGAATTGCAGGAAACCGATTTCAGGACGTACACTGGAATTGCATTTAAAGCATAGGAAAAGAGGCAGAACGTCGACAATGATGCACTTGGCCAAAAAGTGCGTATGCGTTTTTTCTTGAATATATTCACAAAAAAACGCATACGCACTTTGGCCAACCAAGCAAGCTTGCAAAGGAAATCTGCACTACAATGAATTCTCACTTCCCCCCGGACAAAAGGGCCATCTGAAAAAAGTGTAAAATCCAGAAAGTCAGGACAGGCCATGGAGAACTGGGAGCCTTGTTATGCTGATGGGCGGGATGTAAATTGCCAACAGCAACTGGGGAGAAGTGTATGGTGCTTCCTGAAACATCTAAAAAACAAAGCAACAGAGCCTAGGGCACTTCCACTTATGGTCCTATAGCTTAGGGAAATTAAAATCAAAAAGACACAGCCACCCCTAAGTTTGGGATGGCTCTGTTTACAAGAAACTCGTTTACCGGACAAGTTGAATATCGCAGAAAGCGAAAAATGGATAAAGAAGTTGTGGTACTTACGTACAATGCAATATCACTCAGCAATGAAATCTATGTCATCAGGCCCTTAGCAGCATAATGAGTGGATTCAGGCATGATGATTCTAACTGAAATAAGTCACACAGAAAAAGAACCATCATAAGATATCACTAATACACTGAATGTAAACTTGGCTACCCAGGAACTGAATTACAAAACAGAACAGGGTCTCAAATTTAGAAAACCAACTTATGCTTGCTTAAGGGGAAAGGTGAGATGGGGTGCTGCATAAAACCAGAGATTGAAATGAGCACAGATAATGTTCCTTAAGCCAAATATGTAATAGACAAGAGCTACTCCTTGCTCAACGAAATGGACTAAACACCCCATATTAAACGCCTAAGAATGAACCTGACTAGTAAGTATCTTAAAACCTATGGATTGCTATGTCTCCGAAAGAGAATCAAGCATGTGTACAGGGTCATAAACGCAGCAGTGATAGGATTGGAGAGGTTCGGTGAGCAAATGAAGACCCTTTGAAGTCATATTGCATGGTACCCATTCCACGGGTCTCAACTCTCCAGGTTTAAGGGATTCTTCCTTCAGCTAAAACATGCATGTGGAACCCAGAGTATGATCAACCGTGTGATCGGGAGACGTGTTCCAATATGTCTCAGTTCTCGTCCCCTGGTACTCGGGTGCAACATTCCAGACGCTTTACTAACTCTCTCCCAACTTGGAGAGTCAGTGCCTTTAACCTCCTGTTTGGCCCAGTTTGCAATTTCTGCGGAAGATGAACAGGAATAGGGAGAACCAATGAGAGACTAGCTGGAGGTGTTTGGACGGGCAAATTTAACTCTCATTTCCCACCAGGAAGAGGAATTAACCAAAGGCTCAGCGTGCTGTGCCGGTACCAGATTAGGGCCTGAAGCAATACTGCGGTGTTGCGGCCAGCTCACAAGAATGCGAGTTGAAGAAAGGAGCTCAGGGGCACTGTAATTCACAAACCTGCAGAGTTATAAATGACAGCTATCGTCCAAAAATATACTGAAGTAAGCCTGCCAAGAGGACTTGAAAGCGGGGAAGAATTGCAGGAAACCGATTTCAGAAGGTAGACTGGAATTGCATTTAAAGCATAGGAAAAGAGGCAGAACGTACACAATGATGCACTTGGCCAAAAAGGGCATATGTGTTTTTTCCTGAATATATTCATGAAAAAACGCATACCTCCTTTTTGGCCAACCAAGCAAGCTTGCAAAGGAAATCTGCACTACAATGAAGTCTCACTTCCCCCCGGTCATAAGGGCCATCTGAAAAAAGTGTAAAATCCAGAAAGGCAGGACAGGCCATGGAGACTGGGAGACTTGTTATGCTGATGGGCGGGATGTATATTGCCAACAGCCACTGGGGAGAAGTGTATGGTGCTTCCTGAAACATCTAAAAAACAAAGCAACAGAGCCTAAGGCACCTCCACTTATGTTCCTATAGCTTAGGGAAATTAAAATCAAAAAGACACAGCCACCCCAAAGTTTGGGACGGCTCTGTTTACAAGAACCTCATTTACTGTACAAGTTCAATATCGCACAAAGTGAAAAATGGACAAAGAAGCTGCGGTACTTACGTACAATGCAATATCACTCAGCAATGAAATCTATGTCATCAGGCCCATAGCAGCATAATGAGTGGATTCAGGTATGATGATTCTAACTGAAATAAGTCACACAGAAAAAGAAACATCATAGGATATCACTAATACACGGAATGTAAACTTGGCTACACAGGAACTGAATTACAAAACAGAACAGTGTCTCAAATTTAGAAAATCAACTTATGCTTGCTTAAGGGGAAAGGTGAGTTGGGGTGCTGCATAAAACCAGAGATTGAAATGAGCACAGATAAAGTTCCTTAAGCCAAATATGTAATAGACAAGAGCTACTCCTTGCTCAACGAAATGGGCTCAACTCCCCATATTAAACGCCTAAGAATGTACCTGACTAGTAAGTATCTTAAAACCTATGGATTGCTATGTCTCTGAAAGAGAATCAAGCCTGTGTACAGGGGCATAAACGCAGCAGTGATAGCATTGGAGAGGTTCTGTGAACAAATGAAGACCCTTTAAAGTCATATTGCATGGTACCCATTCCACGGGTCTCAACTCTCCAGGTTTAAGGGATTCTTCTTTCAGCTAAATCATGCATGTGGAACCCAGAGTATGATCAACCGTGTGATCGGGAGACGTGTTCCAATATGTCTCAGTTCTCCTCCCCTGGTACTTGGGTGCAACTTTCCAGAAGCTTTACTAACACTCTCCCGACTTGGAGAGTCAGTGCCTTTAACCTCCTGTTTGGCCCAGTTTGCAATTTCTGCGGAAGATGAACAGGAATAGGGAGAACCAATGAGAGGCTAGCTGGAGGTGTCTGGACGGGCAAATTTAACTCTCATTTCCCACCAGGAAGAGGAATTAACCACAGGCTCAGCGTGCCGTGCCAGAACCAGATTAGGGCCTGAAGCAATCCTGCGGTGTTGCGGCCAGCTCACAAGAAAGCGAGTTGAAGAAAGGAGCTCAGGGGCACTGTAATTCACAAACCTGCAGAGTTATAAATGACAGCTATCGTCCAAAAATATACTGAAGTAAGGCTGCCAAGAGGACTTGAAAGCGGGGCAGAATTGCAGGAAACCGATTTCAGGAGGTAGACTGGAATTGCATTTAAAGCATATGAAAAGAGGTAGAACGTCGACAATGATGCACTTGGCCAAAAAGGGCGTATGCGTTTTTTCCTGAATATATTCAGGAAAAAACGCATACGCCCTTTTTGGCCAACCAAGCAAGCTTGCAAAGGAAATCTGCACTACAATGAAGTCTCACTTTCCCCCGGTCAAAAGGGCCATCTGAAAAAAGTGTAAAATCCAGAAAGGCAGGACAGGCAATGGAGAACTGGGAGCCTTGTTATGCTGATGGGCGGGATGTAAATTGCCAACAGCCACTCTGGAGAAGTGTATGGTGTTTCCTGAAACATCTAAAAAACAAAGCAACAGAGCCTAGGACACTTCCACTTATGGTCCTATAGCTTAGGGAAATTAAAATCAAAAAGACACAGCCACCACAAAGTTTGGGATGGCTCTGTTTACAAGAACCTAGTTTAAGGTACAAGTTCAATATCGCAGAAAGTGAAAAATGGACAAAGAAGTTGTGGTACTTACGTACAATGCAATATCACTCAGCAATGAAATCTATGTCATCACGCCCGTAGCAGCATAATGAGTGGATTCAGGTATGATGATTCTAACTGAAATAAGTCACACAGAAAAAGAAACATCATAAGATATCACTAATACATGGAATGTAAACTTGGCTACACAGGAACTGGATTACAAAACAGAACAGGGTCTCAAATTTAGAAAACCAACTTATGCTTGCTTAAGAGGAAAGGTGAGTTGGGGTGCTGCATAAAACCAGAGATTGACATGAGCACAGATAAAGTTCCTTAAGCCAAACATGTAATAGACAAGTGCTACTCCTTGCTCAAGGAAATGGACTCAACACCCCCTATTAAACGCCTAAGAATGTACCTGACTAGTAAGTATCTTAAAACCTATGGATTGCTATGTCTCCGAAAGAGAATCAAGCATGTGTACAGGGGCATAAACGCAGCAGTGATAGGATTGGAGAGGTTCGGTGAGCAAATAAGACCCTTTGAAGTCATATTGCATGGTACCCATTCCACGGGTCTCAACTCTCCAGGTTTAAGGGATTCTTCCTTCAGCTAAAAGATGCATGTGGAACCCAGAGAATGATCCACCGTGTGATCGGGAGACATGTTCCAATATGTCTCAGTTCTCGTCCCCTGGTACTCGAGTGCAACATTCCAGACGCTTTACTAACACTCTCCCGACTTGGAGAGTCAGTGCCTTTAACCTCCTGTTTGGCCCAGTTTGCAATTTCTGCGGAAGATGAACAGGAATAAGGAGAAACAATGGAGACTAGCTGGGGGTGTCTGGACGGGCAAATTTAATTCTCATTTCCCACAAGGAAGAGGAATTAACCAAAGGCTCAGCCTTCCGTGCCGGAACCAGATTAGGGCCTGAAGCAATTCTGCGGTGTTGCGGCCAGCTCATAAGAAAGCAAGTTGAAGAAAGGAGCTCAGGGGCACTGTAATTCACAAACCTGCAGAGTTATAAATGACAGCTATCGTCCAAAAATATACTGAAGTAAGGTTGCCAAGAGGACTTGAAAGCGGGGCAGAATTGCAGGAAACCGATTTCAGGAGGTAGACTGGAATTGCATTTAAAGCATAGGAAAAGAGGCAGAACGTCGACAATGATGCACTTGGCCAAAAAGGGCGTATGCGTTTTTTCCTGAATATATTCAGGAAAAAACGGATACGCACTTTTTGGCCAACCAAGCAAGCTTGCAAAGGAAATCTGCACTACAATGAAGTCTCACTATCCCGGGGTCAAAAGGGCCATCTGAAAAAAGTGTAAAATCCAGAAAGGCAGGACAGGCCATGGAGAACTGGGAGCCTTGTTATGCTGATGGGTGGGATGTAAATTGCCAACAGCCACTCTGGAGAAGTGTATGGTGTTTCCTGAAACATCTAAAAAACAAAGCAACAGAGCCTAGGGCACTTCCAATTATGGTCCTATAGCTTAGGGAAATTAAAATCAAATAGACACAGCCACCCCAAAGTTTGGGATGGCTCTGTTTACAAGAACCTCGTTTACGGTACAAGTTCAATATCACAGAAAGCGAAAAATGGACAAAGAAGTTGTGGTACTTATGTACAATGCAATATCACTCAGCAATGAAATCTATGTCATCAGGGCCGTAGCAGCATAATGAGTGGATTCAGGTATGATGATTCTAACTGAAATAAGTCACACAGAAAAAGAAACATCATGAGATATCACTAATACACGGAATGTAAACTTGGCTACACAGGAACTGAATTACAAAACAGAACAGGGTCTCAAATGCAGAAAACCAACTTATGCTTGCTTAAGGGTAAAGGGGAGTTGGGGTGCTGCATAAAACCAGAGATTGAAATGAGCACAGATAAAGTTCCTTAAGCCAAACATGGAATAGACAAGAGCTACTCCTTGCTCAACGAAATGGACTCAACACCCCATATTAAACGCCTAAGAATGTACCTGACTAGTATCTAAAACCTATGGATTGCTATGTCTCCAAAAGAGAATCAAGCGTGTGTACAGGGGCATAAACGCAGCAGTGATAGGATTGGAGAGGTTCGGTGAGCAAATGAAGACCCTTTGAAGTCATATTGCATGGTACCCATTCCACGGGTCTCAACTCTCCAGGTTTAAGGGATTCTTCCTTCAGCTAAAACATGCATGTGGAACCCAGAGTATGATCAACCGTGTGATTGGGAGACGTGTTCCAATATGTCTCAGTTCTCGTCCCCTGGTACTCGGGTGCAACATTCCAGACGCTTTACTAACTCTCTCCCAACTTGGATAGTCAGTGCCTTTAACCTCCTGTTTGGCCCAGTTTGCAATTTCTGCGGAAGATGAACAGGAATAGGGAGAACCAATGAGAGACTAGCTGGAGGTGTCTGGACGGGCAAATTTAACTCTCATTTCCCACCAGGGAGAGGAATTAACCAAAGGCTCAGCGTGCCGTGCTGGAACCAGATTAGGGCCTGAAGCAATCCTGCGGTGTTGCGGCCAGCTCACAAGAAAGCGAGTTGAAGAAAGGAGCTCAGGGGCACTGTAATTCACAAACCTGCAGAGTTATAAATGACAGCTGTCATCCAAAAATATACTGAAGTAAGGCTGCCAAGTGGACTTGAAAGCGGGGCAGAATTGCAGGAAACCGATTTCAGGAGGTAGACTGGAATTGCATTTAAAGCATAGGAAAAGAGACAGAACGTCGACAATGATGCACTTGGCCAAAAAGGGCGTATGCGTTTTTTCCTGAATATATTCAGGAAAAAACGCATAGGCACTTTTTGGCCAACCAAGCAAGCTTGCAAAGGAAATCTGCACTACAATGAAGTCTCACTTCCCCCCGGTCAAAAGGGCCATCTGAAAAAAGTGTAAAATCCAGAAAGGCAGGACAGGCCATGGAGAACTGGGAGCCTTGTTATGCTGATGGGCGGGATGTAAATTGCCAACAGCCACTGGGGAGAAGTGTATGGTGTTTCCTGAAACATATAAAAAACAAAGCAACAGAGCCTAGGGCACTTCCACTTATGGTCCTATAGCTTAGGGAAATTAAAATCAAAAAGACACAGCCACCCCAATATTTGGGATGGCTCTGTTTACAGGAACCTCTTCTGCAGCACAAGTTAAATATGCCAGAGAGCAAATAATGGATAAAGAAGTTGTGGTACTTACGTACAACAGAATACCTCTCAGCCATGAAAACTATGTCACCAGGCCCGTACCAGCATAATGAGTGGATTGAGGCACGGTGATTCTAAGTGAAAAAAGTCACACAGAAAAAGAAACATCATAAGGTACCACTAATACATGGAATGAGAACTTGGCTACACATGAAGTGATTTACAAAACAGAACAGGGTCTCAAATTTAGAAAACCAACTTATGCTTGCTTAAGTGGGAAGGTGAGTTGGGGTGCTGCATAAAACCAGAGTTTGAAATTAGCACAGATACCGTTCCATAAGCCAAATATTTAATAGACAAGACCTACCCCTTGCTCAAGGAAATGGACTCAGCAATGAGGTATCACCTCACACCTGGTAGAATGGGCATCATCAGAAAATCTACAAACAAAAAATGCTAGAAAGGGTGTGGAGAAAAGGAACCCTCTTCCACTACTGTTGGGAATATAAATTGATACAGTCACTATGGAGAACAATATGGAGTTTCTTAAGAAACTAACAGTAGAATTACCATATGATACAGCAATCCCAGTTCTGAACATATACCCAGACAAAACCATAAATCAAAAAGAGACATTCACCGCAATGTTCATTGCCTCACTCTTTACAATATCGAGGTAATGGAAGCAACCTAAATGCCCACAGACAGACGAATGCATAAAGCTGTGGTACATATATAAAATGGAATATTACTAAGCCATGAAAAGGAATGAAATTGGGTCATTTGTCAAGACGTCGATGGATCTAGAGACTGTCATACAGAGTGAAGTAAGTCAGAAAGAGAAAAACAAATCTTGTATATTCATGCATATATGTGGAATCTAGAAAAACTGTACAGGTTAACCATTTTGCAAGGCATAAATAGAGCAACAGATGTAGACAACAAACGTATGGACAACAAGGGTGGAAAGCTGTTGGGGGGGTGGTGGTGGGAGGAGTTGAGAGACTGGGATTGGCATGTATACATTTATACGTATAAAATAGATAACCAATAAGAACCTGCTGTATAAAAATATAAAATAAAATTCAAAATTAAAAAGAAATAAAATTTAAAAAATAAAACAGAAAAAACAATTATTCCCTTCACATACATGTATTTATATGAATAAATTATTTCCATGCTTATATCTGTAAATACAAAAAAGAGGAATAAAATCTACCTTGAACCAAAAACGAAAAGGAGAAAAAAAACACAGAACCCACCAGTTCCACAGAGGAAAACCGTATCAGGGCACTTGCTCCAGTTGTAAACAATTCTGAAGTTGGTCAGTGGTGGGGAATCGTCTCCCATTCAGCCAGCAGCCCCCACGCAACAAGCGTCCTCATTGCAAAGCTGGGGCACCGTGCCGAGGCATCTGTGAGTAAACGTGAGCTGAGCCCCAGGCCAGTTGCTGCTGAACTATTCCCACCCGTCCCAGGTAAAACACCTGAATATATACAAGGACTTGAAAGCCTAGAGGAAGGGCCATAGAGCCACACGAGTGACAGCATGCCGGCCGACTTGGTGCCTGCAGGCCAGCCAGGATGGTCCTGGCCCTGGGTGCTCTTCTGGAAGATTTCCATTTCCCTGCCTGAGATACCCGTCCTGTCCCTGCCCCCACTGCTTCTTTCCTTCCTCACCTCTGCCCAGGGAGAAATTCCAGCAGCAGGTATAGGTGACACATCCTCTTCTTTAGCAGGTGGCAGCCTGGCAACTGCTGCAGAAAGTCCAGCAGAGCCCCACTCACACTGGGCCACCCACAAAGCCATGGCCTCTCACTCCCTCCCACCAGCCCAGCCCCGAGACTGCTGACAGGGCAGAGAAAATGGCGTCAGGCACGGCTGCAGGGGCTCTTGCTGCCTGGAGTGGTATTTATATTGATCTCAACCCAGGCACACCTGGGGAGGGCTGGCCGGCATGGTAAGGCTGCCCAGGTCAGCCAATCATCACCCCTCAGGGGCTCACAGTTGCAGAAAATGGAACTTGCTGAACCGGCCAGGTCCAAGGAACAGGTGTGGGCTCCTGAGAGTCAGGATAGACAAGGGGCTGCAGCTTTGGCTTGTTTTCTAATCATTTTATCTGGCCCATGAGTGGGAGACAACTTCAAGAAAACCCTCTCCTAATGAGAGGAACCCAGGAGTCAGGGAGAGGAGGGGTGGGTGGTGGTTGGAGACAGAGGCCTGGTGCCCCGGGTGCAGTGGAAGTCTCTGGAAGACCAGGTGGAGGGAGGCCGCACAGAGTGATGCCCAGGGTCACAGACCTGTCGCAGCTGCTGTTTGTTAGTTCAAGTCCTGCTCTGAGGTGCTCTGTGTCAGCTCTGAGTGACAGGTGAGCTGGGGGTGCTCTGCAATGAGGGCTATGTGCACGGTTCCTGTGTGCCCAGCCCTGCCACGGTACCTGCAAGGGTAGCTCTGTATTCTGGGAGGGGCCTGACCACGAGAGCCCCGTGGGCTGGGGTGGGGGTGGGGTACCTGCCCAGGTGAGCTCCATATTCTGGGATTGGTCTGACCAGAGAGCCCCATGGGCTGCTGGGGACCTGGTAAAGGATGTCAGGACAGTCAGTGAAGCCACCGAGGATATACCTCCAGCTGCTCCTAATTCCTACACCCTGCTGGTCATTCTACCAACCACCAGGACATGGTATTCTGTATTAGTCTTCAATGATGCCTTCTTTTGTATTCCATTAGTCCCAGAGTCACAAGAAATTTTGGCTTGTGAGTGGCAGGACTCAACATACAACTAAAACAATACTTCCGGGCCGTCTTGCCCCAAGGGTGCAAAAATTCCCACACCATCTTTGGGGAAAGCTTAGCTAAAGACCTAAAAGTTCTACCTCTGGAAAAGGAAACCCTCCTTCAGTACACAGACGACATTCTGATCACCAGCCCTACTAAGGAGGCCTCTGAACTACCAAGCCAATAAAGGATAGAAGTTGTCCAAGAAAAAGCTCAAATATCACAGACTGCGGTGACCTGCCTGGGCTTCATTCTCACAGAAGGTCGGAGAAGCCCATCCCAGGAAAGGAAAGAAACCATTTTCAGCCTTACCCCTTTCTAAAACTAGAAGACAGCTTAGGGGTTCTTGGGGAGGCCAGGGTTTGCTGCTTCTGGATCCCTAACTACAGTCTACTAGCTGGGCCTCTATATGAAACACTGAAAGGAAAAGATGATGATCCTGTTGAATAGAATCCAGAAGTGGCCTTTCAAGAATGGAAAGAGCAGTCAATTCAGACCCTTGCCCTGGAACTCCCTAATTTAGCTAAACCCTTTGACCTTTACATTCCCGGTGAAAGGTGAATCGCCATTGGAGAATTAGTGCAAAAACTGGGACCACTTGAAATGGAACAATGCAAGAATGCCATCCAGGTAGGATAAACTACGGTCACCAAGGGGCTTGGCCAACTGCCACATCTGGCCAAGATACTGGCGGTATCTAAAAACCTGGAAATCAGCAGCCCCAAAGGCCACCTCCCTCGTAAGGGAAAAGGACCCCACGTGGTGATCCTAACCACCAACCATGCCCTGAAGTTTCAGGGTTCGCTCTGTGGGCACACCAACCTCGAGTGAGGGGGCCTTCCAACTTCAACATCCAGAGAGATAACCGGGGGCAACAGGGCACCATGACGACTCATGTGAACATCACTTGACCTGGAGTTTCTCTCATAAAACAACAAGAGTGTGTCCCAAAAGAGTAGACTACTGCTTGCAGGACTTACTGCACCCAGAGGGGAGCTAATAATCTTGGCGGGGGAACCGTATATCACACTGTCACCATAGAAAAGCCTACAGACACCGTGATGATGGTGGCCAATAAGACTGGCTGGACTCCTGTTTACTTCAAAAGGCTGTTGACTCAGTGGCCATCATGGTCCTTGATCACCACTGACCCTGGACTGTCTGGGAGTTGAGCAGGCAGGGCTCTGACACCTGGTGCTGTTTGTACGTTAATTCAGGGACCTAATTGAAGAAAGCGCAGACTACTGGTCAGAGCATCTAGGCTGGCAGAAACGGTCAGCCTAAGGTGGCCGAACAAATGTGGGGCGGGGTGAAACCAGCCCCCACAGCGTCTCTGCACATCTCTTTCCTGGACCCTTAAAGGTCATTAGAATCTATAACACTTCCAATGCTGGTGCTCAGGTGGACGAGCAGGGAGGCAGGGGGCCTGGGGACAATCAACGTCACCTGGAGGCTGCTGGGGAGAAGCTCTGACCCTCGCCCCCGGGTATGAGGGCTCCCAACTCAGCACTCAGCAGTTACAGAAGAAGGGTCTGCACCCTCAGCACTCCAAGAATGAGGAACGGGACAAAAGGCAGAGGAGGGGTTTGTCCCCAGCAAAGCCCATTAAAAATCCCTGGGAGATAAAAATAGAATCTGGGCAATAAAGTCAAGTCTAACCGTTTTTATCCTTTGTGCTTTGTCTAATTTCATGTGCTCCTAGGGTCCCGCATGCAGAGGTTCCACACCCGGCACTTCAGACCAGATTTCCTAGTGCAGAATGGCTGGGACGACACCTCAGCTCCTGGGGCCCAGTGCAGACTCCGCGATATAGAGCCTGAGCTGCAGCCAACCCGGCCCTCGAGAGCTCCGCCCCCTCCCTCCCACTGACTCTGACAGGATCTCTACACAGCAGCCCAGCCCACAGCCCACGGGGTAGTGCATGCTCTCACCTCTCCATTCTCTGATCAAAATATAAAGTTTCCTTTGCTTGTGAACCAAACTCAGTCTCGATCTGTTGGCCCCAATGGCACTGGGCAGGGGGACACTTGTTGGGGTCCACTCTGGAGGATCAGTAACAGAAATTGAGACTATTGTAACCTCAATGAACAGATGTGTGAGCCAAACTGTAGTTAACATAGAACAGTGTATAAGGCTCGGGTAAAATAAGATGTTTCTAACACTTCCATTTGATATTTCCATCACTTTATTATAAGCAAGTTCAGTGAAAAGGTTTGTCTTATTTGTCAGGTCAATATTAGAGAAACGAAGTGATTTCTTTCCAAGGATGTACATCTAATAATCTTGGTTAAAGCTTCAATCTTGTTTTAAATGCTTTTCCATTGAAAATGATACCTCTCTTTCAGCTCCCCCATTTCTGAGAAGTATAAAATCTTATAATTTATTATTACCAAAGGGGAAAGGTGGGAGGAGGGATAAATTAACAGTTTGGGATTAACACATACACACTGCTATGTATAAAATAGATCATCAACAAGGAACTACTGTATAGCACAGGGAACTACACTCAACATTTTGCAATAACCTATAAGGGGAAATAATCTGAAAAAGAATAGATATTTTTATTGACATCATCTATCAATGACAGTTAAAGTGTAACCTAAGGGAAGCTGGTGGTGAGTGCTTCTGACCCTGAAGACTTCAATCATCTAAAGTTTGGACTCTGCCTACTTCCCAAGGCCCTTAATGAACATATGTGTAGCCGTAGCTTAAAAAATTCCCCAGTTTGTGTTTCGGGGAGACACTGATTTTGAAAAAGCCCTGATGTTCTCCTTACATGAATGGGACTCTTCCTACTGCTAAAACATGTCTGTCACACCCAGAGGATGGTATACCGTCTGATCGGGAAGAGTTTGGAAAAGGCATCTCATCTCCTCATCTCCTGGTGCTCGGGTTCACCCCTCCAGCGTCTTTACTAACAGTCTCCCCACTTGGAGATGTCAGCACTGTCAACATCCTGTTGTGTACAGTTTGGAATTTGTCCAGAGGATGAAGCGGAAGGATGAAGAACAATGAGAGACAAGTCCTAGGTGTTCAGACAGGCACATGTCACTCTAATTTCCAATCAGGAAGACGAACTGACCAAAGGCTAGGGTTGCCCATGGAAACAGTATAGGGCTTGAGGAAATCCCACTGCTTTGTGGCCAGTTCCCATAAACACAAGTTGAACAATGGAACTCAGGGGCAGTAAAATTCACGAAACTGCAGAGTTGAAAATATCCATCACTGAAAAATGTCTTGAGGAAAGTCAGAGAAAAGGACTTGTAAGCAAGGCAGAATGGCAGGAAAGGGATTTGAGGAGGTAGAAAGGACTCGCCATTAAGCACAAGAAAAGGAGCTGAACATTGCCAACATTGCAGTTGGCCAAAAAGGGTGTATGCGTTTTTTTCTGTATATATTCAAGAAAAGGGCATACACTTTTTTAGCCAACCAAACAGGTGGGCACTGGAAGTCAATACTACAAAAGATATCACTTCGCATCAGTCAGAAGAGCCATCCTCATAAAGCGTAAACAACAGAAATGCAGGACAGGGCAAGGAGAAGAGGGAGCCCTGTGAGACTTATAGTGGAAATGTATATTGCCAACGGCCATTCTGGAGAAGTGTATTGTGTTTACTAAAGCATCTAAAAAATGAGCTACAGAGCATAGGGCACTTGCACTCATGGGCGTATATCTTGGGAAAAACAAAAATTGAGAGGACACAGGCACCCCAATGTTTACCCCCTCTCTGTTTAAAAGATCCTCGACTAGGATATAACTTAAATGTCTCTGGAGGGAAAAAATGGATAGAGATGTGGTACTTAGGTAGAGTGGAATATTATTCAGCCTGGAAATCAATGAAATATGGCCAGTTGTAACAACTCCGGAGGAGTTACGTATGATCTTTCTAAGTGACATAATTCAAAAAGAAAAAGACACATATCATATCACTTAAAGGTGGAATCCAAAATGGCTACACATGAAATAAATTACAAAACAAAAACATAGTCAAATATGTAGAAAACACGCATAAGGCTGCTAAACGGGAAAGGTGGGGAGGGGTGAGGCATCATCCAGGAGGTTGAAATTAGCACAGATACCATTCCAAATACCAAACTGATAATCAACAAAGCCCACACGGTAGCTAAAAGAACTGCACTCAGCACACTCAAGTCACCGGAAAAGAATATATACGACTGGTAAGAATCTGAAAAAGAATTTACTGATGTCTCTCTGTACGTGAATCAAGTGGATGTACAGCAGCAAGAAACAGAGCTTTGAAAATCAGCTGTAACCAATATAGTAACAAATTGAAAAAAATAAACGACAGAGAGACAGAGAAAACCTCTTACAACTTTTCCTCAGGGACGGTGATGCAACATGGATTGAACACATCTAGACCCACAGCAGGATGAGACATAAGGCTGGAAACTGTTTGCACTAAGAGAAATGTGAGGTTGGGTGAGGAAATGCACACCCTTTAAAGTAATACTACCTGGTACCCATTCAATGGGTCCCAAATCTGCAGGTTCAAGGGATCTTCCTACAGCTAAAACATGCATGGAAAACCCAGAGGACTGTACACCATGTGATCGGGAGATGTGTCTAAAATGCAGCTCATTTATCCTCTCCTGGTGCTCCTGTTCACCATTCCAGCCACGTTACTTAGAATCTCCCCACTTGGAGAATCAGCACATTTCAACTTCTGTTTCACACATTTTGCAAATTGTGAGGAGGATGAACGGGAAGAGGGGGAACCAATGAGAGAATA
This sequence comes from Orcinus orca, assembly GCF_937001465.1. Classification (NCBI taxonomy): domain Eukaryota; kingdom Metazoa; phylum Chordata; class Mammalia; order Artiodactyla; family Delphinidae; genus Orcinus; species Orcinus orca. Next base: position 2,301,084 of record NW_026044021.1, read on the forward strand.
GTTGTAGGGGTTTGGACGGGCACATATCACTCTAATTTCCCATTAAGAATAAGAATTGAAAAAAGGCTCAGCCCGCCTCGCCGGAGCCAAAATAGGGCCTGAAGCAATCCTGCGGGTTTGAGGCCAGCTCACAAAAGAGCAACTTAAAAAATGGAGCTCAGGGTCACTGCAATTCACAAACCTGCAGAGTTATAAATGAAAACTAACGTCCAAAACTATGTTGAGGTAAGGCAAAGAAGAGGATCTGAATGCAAGACAGAATTGCAAGAAACAGATTTCAAGAGATAGATTGGACTCGTCTTTAAAGCACATGAAAAGCGGCAGAATTTCGACAATGATGCAGTTGGCCCAAAAGGGCGTATGCGTTTTTTCCTGATTATATCCAGGAAAAAATGCATACGCACTTTATGGGCAACGAAGCAAGCAAGCAATGCAAATGTGCACAACAAAGAAGTCTCATTTCCCACCGGTCAAAAGGGCCATCCTAAAAAATTGTAAAAACCAGAAATGCAGGACAGGCCATGGAGAACAGGGAGCCTTTATACGCTGATGGGCAGTGTGTGAACTGCCGAGAGCCACTCTGGAGAAGTGTATGGTGGTTCCTAAATCATCTAAAAAACAGAGCTACAGAGCATAGGACACTTCCAATCATGGGAGTATATCTAGGGAAGTCTAAAAATCAACAAGACACAAGCACACCACAGTTTAGGGCTACTCTGTTTACAAGAACCTCAACTTCAGTACACCTTAAATATCCCAGGAAAGAGAACAATGGATAAAGAAGATGTGGTACTTATGTACAATGGAATATCTCTTCACCATGAAATCAAGGTAATAAGGCTAGTAGAAGGATAAAGAGTGGATTTAGGTCCGATAATACTACTTGAAATAAGTCAAACAGAAAAAGAAACATATCATAAGAGATCACTTATAGAGGGAGGGTAAATATGGCTGCACAAGAAATGAATTACAGAACAGAACAGTGTCTCACATTTAGAAAACACACTTATGTCAGCTTAAGGGGAAAGGAGAGGTGGGGTGCATTAAACCAGAGTTTGAAATTAGCACAGATACCGTTCAATAAACCAAATAGATATTAGACAAGATCTACACCTTGCTCAATGAACTGGCCTCAACACACCCTATACACCGCAGAGAAATATATCTGAGTAATAAGAATCTTAAAACCCATGTATTGATATATCTCCATAAGGGAATCAAGTGTGTGCAGAGTGGCACAAACACAGCAGTGAAAATGAGCTAAACCCCATTATAGAAATAAATTTTAAAAACAAAATGCAGAAACAATGAAAGAGAGAAAAATTCTTACAAAATTTGCTCAGGGGCTGTGATGCAACCTGGATGGACCACATATAAACCCACAGCTGGATAAGACATAAGGCTGCACACTTGGGGCTGAGAGGATTGGTGAGCTTTGGTGAGCAACTGCCAAAAGTTTAATGCAATACTTCATGCTACTCATTCCAAGGGTCCCAAAACTCCAGGTTGAAGGGAATCTTCCTACAGCTAAACCATGCTTGGGAAACCCAGCGACTGGTATACCATATGATCGGGAAAGGTTTCTAAAACGCACCTCATTTTTCCTCTCCTGGGACTCCGGATCGACATTCCAGCCACTTTACTAACAATATCCCCACATGGAGAGTCAATGCCTTTAAGTTCTGGTATCGCACAGTCTGCAGTTAGTGCGGAGGATGAATGGGAATAGGGGGAAACAGTGAGAAACTAGCTGTAGCAGTTTCAATGGGCACATGTCACTCTAATTTCACATCAGTAAGAAGAATAAACCAAAGGCACAGCAAGGTGCCCCAGAAGAAGAATAGGGCCTGAAGGAATCCTGTGGTTATGAGGCAAGATCACAAAAATAAGACCTGAAAAATGGAGCTAAGGGCCACTGCAATTCAAAAAACTGCAGAGTTATAAAGGCCAACTATTTTCAAAAAATATATTGAGGTAAGGCTATGAAGAGGCATTGGAGGCAAGGCAGAATTGCAGGAAACCGATTTCAGGAGGTAGACTGGAATTGCATTTAAAGCATAGGAAAAGAGGCAGAACGTCCACAATGATGCACTTGGCCAAAAAGGGCGTATGCGTTTTTTCCTGAATATATTCAGGAAAAAACGCATACGCCCTTTTTGGCCAACCAAGCAAGCTTGCAAAGGAAATCTGCACTACAATGAAGTCTCACTTCCCCCTGGTCAAAAGGGCCATCTGAAAAAAGTGTAAAATCCAGAAAGGCAGGACAGGCCATGGAGAACTGGGAGCCTTGTTATGCTGATGGGCGGGATGTAAATTGCCAACAGCCACTCCGGAGAAGTGTATGGTGTTTCCTGAAATATCTAAAAAACAAAGCAACAGAGCCTAGGGCACTTCCACTTATGGTACTATAGCTTAGGGAAATTAAAATCAAAAAGACACAGCAACCCCAAAGTTTGGGACAACTCTGTTTACAAGAACCGCGTTTATGGTACAAGTTCAATATCGCAGAAAGTGGAAAATGGATAAAGAAGTTGTGGTACTTACGTACTTTGCAATATCACTCAGCAATTAAATCTATGTCATCAGGCCAATAGCAGCATAATGAGTGGATTCAGGTATGATGATTCTAACTGAAATAAGTCACACAGAAAAAGAAACATCATAAGATATCACTAATACACGGAATGTAAACTTGGCTACACAGGAACTGGTTTACAAAGACGAAGAGGGTCTCAAATTTAGAAAACCAACTTATGCTTGCTTAAGGGGAAAGGTGAGTTGGGGTGCTGCATAAAACCACAGATTGAAATGAGCACAGATAAAGTTCCTTAAGCTAAATATGTAATAGACAAGAGCTACTCCTTGCTCAACGAAATGGACTCAACACCCCATATTAAACACCTAACAATGTACCTGACAAGTAAGCATCTTAAAACCTATGGATTGCTATGTCTCTAAAAGAGAATCAAGCATGTGTGCAGGGGCATAAACGCAGCAGTGATAGGATTGGAGAGGTTCGGTGAGCAAATGAAGACCCTTTGAAGTCATATTGCATGGTACCCATTCCACGGGTCTCAACTCTCCAGGTTTAAGGGATTCTTCCTTCAGCTAAAACATGCATGTGGAACCCAGAGTATGATCAACTGTGTGATCGGGAGACGTGTTGAAATATGTCTCAGTTTTCGTCCCCTGGTACTCGGGTGCAACATTCCAGATGCTTTATTAACACTCTCCCGACTTGGAGAGTCAGTGCCTTTAACCTCCTGTTTGGCCCAGTTTGCAATTTCTGCGGAAGATGAACAGGAATATGGAGAACCAATGAGAGACTAGCTGGAGGTGTCTGGACGGGCAAATTTAACTGTAATTTCCCACCAGGAAGAGGAATTAACCAAAGGCTAAGCGTGCCGTGGCGGAACTACATTAGGGCCTTAAGCAATCCTGCGGTGTTGCGGCCAGCTCACAAGAAAGCGAGTTGAAGAAAGGAGCTCAGGGGCACTGTAATTCACAAATCTGCAGAGTTATAAATGACAGCTATCGTCCAAAAATATACTGAAGTAAGGCTGCCAAGAGGACTTGAAAGTGGGGCAGAGTTGCAGGAAACCAATTTCAGGAGGTAGACTGGAATTGCATTTAAAGCATATGAAAAGAGGCAGAACGTGCACAATGATGCACTTGGCCAAAAAGGGCGTATGCGTTTTTTCCTGAATATATTCAGGAAAAAACGCATACGCCCTTTTAGGCCAACCAAGCAAGCTTGCAAAGGAAATCTGCACTACAATGAAGTCTCACTTCCCCCTGGTCAAAAGGGCCATCTGAAAATAGTGTAAAATCCAGAAAGGCAGGACAGGCCATGGAGAACTGGGAGCCTTGTTATGCTGATGGGCGGGATGTAAATTGCCAACAGCCACTGTTTAGAAGTGTATGGTGTTTCCTGAAACATCTAAAAAACAGAGGAACAGAGCCTAGGGCACTTCCACTTATGGTCCTATAGCTTAGGGAAATTAAAATCAAAAAGACACAGCCACCCCAAAGTTTGGGACGGCTCTGTTTACAAGAACCGCATTTATGGTACAAGTTCAATATCGCAGAAAGTGAAAAATGGATAAAGAAGTTGTGGTACTTTCGTACAATGCAGTATCATTCAGCAATGAAAGCTATGTCATCAGCCCCATAGCAGAATAATGAGTGGATTCAGGTATGATGATTCTAACTGAAATAAGTCACACAGAAAAAGAAACATCATAAGATATCACTAATACACGGAATGTAAACTTGGCTACAAAGGAACTAGATTACAAAACAGAACAGGGTCTCAAATTTAGAAAACCAACTTATGCTTGCTTAAGGGGAAAGTTGAGTTGGGGTGCTGCGTAAAACCAGAGATTGAAATGAGCACAGATAAAGTTCCTTAAGCCAAACATGTAATAGACAAGAGCTACTCTTTGCTCAAAGAAATGGGCTGAACACCCCATAATAAACGACTAAGAATGTAGCTGACTTGTAAGTATCTTAAAACGTATGGATTGCTATGTCTCCAAAAGAGAATCAAGCGTGTGTACAGGGGCATAAACGCAGCAGTGATAGGATTGGAGAAGTTCGTTGAGCAAATGAAGACCCTTTGAAGTCATATTGCATGGTACCCATTCCACGGGTCTCAACTCTCCAGGTTTAAGGGATTCTTCCTTCAGCTAAAACATGCATGTGGAACCCAGAGTATGGTCAACCGTGTGATCGGTAGACGTCTTCAAATATGTCTCAGCTGTCAAACCCTGATACTCGTGTGCAACATTCCAGACGCTTTACTAACACTCTCCCGACTTGGAGAGTCAGTGCCTTTAACCTCCTCTTTGGCCCAGTTTGCAATTTCTGCGGAAGATGAACAGGAATAGGGAGAACCAATGAGAGACCAGCTGGAGGTGTCTGGACGGGCAAATTTAACTCTCATTCCCAACCAGGAAGAGGAATTAACCAAAGGCTCAGCGTGCCGTGCCGGAACCGATTAGGGCCTGAAGCAATCCTGCGGTGTTGCGGCCAGCTCACAAGAAAGCGAGTTGAAGAAAGGAGCTCAGGGGCACTGTAATTCACAAACCTGCAGAGTTATAAATGACAGCTATCGTCCAAAAATATACTGAAGTAAGCCTGCCAAGACGACTTGAAAGCACGGCAGAATTGCAGGAAACCGATTTCAGGAGGTAGACTGGAATTGCATTTAAAGCATAGGAAAAGAGGCAGAACGTCGACAATGATGCACTTGGCCAAAAAGGGCGTATGCGTTTTTTCCTGAATATATTCAGGAAAAAACGCATACGCCCTTTTTGGCCAACCAAGCAAGCTTGCAAAGGAAATCTGCACTACAATGAAGTCTCAATTCCCCCCTGTCAAAAGGGCCATCTGAAAAAAGTGAAAAATCCAGAAAGGCAGGACAGGCCATGGAGAACTGGGAGCCTTGTTATGCTGATGGGCGGGATGTAAATTGCCAACAGCCACTGGGGAGCAGTGTATGGTGTTTCCTGAAACATCTAAAAAACAAAGCAACAGAGCCTAGGGCACTTCCACTTATGGTCCTATAGCTTAGGGAAATTAAAATCAAAAAGACACAGCTACCCCAAAATTTGGGATGGCTCTGTTTACAAGAACCTAGTTTAAGGTACAAGTTCAATATCGCAGAAAGTGAAAAATGGACAAAGAAGTTGTGGTACTTACGTACAATGCAATATCACTCAGCAATGAAATCTATGTCATCAGGCCCGTAGCAGCATAATGAGTGGATTCAGGTATGATGATTCTAACTGAAATATGTCACACAGAAAAACAAACATCATAAGATATCACTAATACAAGGAATGTAAACTTGGCTACACAGGGACTGGATTACAAAACAGAACAGGGTCTCAAATTTAGAAAACAACTTATGCTTGCTTAAGGGGAAAGGTGAGTTTGGGTGCTGCATAAAACCAGAGATTGAAATGAGCAAAGATAAAGTTCCTTAAGCCAAACATGTAATAGACAAGAGCTACTCCTTGCTCAAAGAAATGGGCTCAACACCCCATAATAAACGCCTAAGAATGTAGCTGAATAGTAAGTATCTTAAAACCTATGGATTGCTATGTCTCCAAAAGAGAATCAAACGTGTGTACAGGGGCATAAACGCAGCAGTGATAGGATTGGAGAGCTTTGGCGAGCAAATGAAGACCCTTTGAAGTCATATTGCATGGTACCCATTCCACGGGTCTCAACTCTCCAGGTTTAAGGGATTCTTCCTTCAGCTAAAACATGCATGTGGAACCCAGAGTATGATCAACCGTGTGATCGGGAGACGTGTTCAAATATGTCTCAGTTTTCAACCCCTGGTACTCGTGTGCAACATTCCAGACGCTTTACTAACACTCTCCCGACTTGGAGAGTCAGTGCCTTTAACCTCCTGTTTGGCCCAGTTTGCAATTTCTGCGGAAGATGAACAGGAATAGGGAGAACCAATGAGAGACTAGCTGGAGGTGTCTGGACGGGCAAATTTAACTCTCATTTCCCACCAGGAAGAGGAATTAACCAAAGGCTCAGCGTGCCGTGCCGGAACCAGATTAGGGCCTGAAACAATCCTGCGGTGTTGCGGCCAGCTCACAAGAAAGCGAGTTGAAGAAAGGAGCTCAGGGGCACTGTAATTCACAAACCTGCAGAGTTATAAATAACAGCTATCGTCCAAAAATATACTGAAGTAAGCCTGCCAAGAGGACTTGAAAGCAGGGCAAAGTTGCAGGAAACCAATTTCAGGAGGTAGACTGGAATTGCATTTAAAGCATAGGAAAAGAGGCAGAACGTCGACCATGATACACTTGGCAAAAAAGGGCGTATGCGTTTTTTCCTGAATGTATTCAGGAAAAAACGCATACGCACTTTTTGGCCAACCAAGCAAGCTTGCAAAGGAAATCTGCACTACAATGAAGTCTCACTTCCCCCCGGTCAAAAGGGCCATCTGAAAAAAGTGTAAAATCCAGAAAGGCAGGACAGGCCATGGAGAACTGGGAGCCTTGTTATGCTGATGGGCGGGATGTAAATTGCCAACAGCCACTCGGGAGAAGTGTACGGTGTTTTCTGAAACATCTAAAAAACAAAGCAACAGAGCCTAGGGCACTTCCACTTATGGTCCTATAGCTTAGGGAAATTAAAATCAAAAAGACACAGCCACCCCAAAGTTTGGGACAGCTCTGTTTACAAGAACCGCATTTATGGTACAAGTTCAATATCGCAGAAAGTGAAAAATGGATAAAGAAGTTGTGGTACTTTCGTACAATGCAGTATCATTCAGCAATGAAAGCTATGTCATCAGCCCCATAGCAGAATAATGAGTGGATTCAGGTATGATGATTCTAACTGAAATAAGTCACACAGAAAAAGAAACATCATAAGATACCACTAATACACGGAATGTAAACTTGCCTACACAGGAACTGAATTACAAAACAGAACAGGGTCTCAAAATTAGAAAACCAACTTATGCTTTCTTAAGGGGAAAGGTGAGTTGGGGTGCTGCATAAAACTAGAGATTGAAATGAGCACAGATAAAGTTCCTTAAGCCAAACATGTAATAGACAAGAGCTACTCCTTGCTCAACGAAATGGACTCAACACCCCCTATTAAACGCCTAAGAATGTACCTGACTAGTAAGTATCTTAAAACCTATGGATTGCTATGTCTCCGAAAGAGAATCAAGCATGTGTACAGGGCCCTAAACGCAGCAGTGATAGGATTGGAGAGGTTCGGTGAGCAAAGGAAGACCCTTTGAAGTCATATTGCTTGGTACCCATTCCATGGGTCTCAACTCTCCAGGTTTAAGGGATTCTTCCTTCAGCTAAAACATGCATGTGGAACCCAGAGTATGATCAACTGTGTGATCGGGAGACGTGTTCAAATATGTCTCAGTTCTCGTCCCCTGGTACTCGGGTGCAACATTCCAGACGCTTTACTAACACTCTTCCGACTTGGAGAGTCAGTGCCTTTAACCTCCTGTTTGGCCCAGTTTGCAATTTCTGCGGAAGATGAACAGGAATAGGGAGAACCAATGGAGACTAGCTGGAGGTGTCTGGACGGCAAATTTAATTCTCATTTCCCACAAGGAAGAGGAATTAACCAAAGGCTCAGCCTGCCGTGCCGGAACGAGATTAGGGCCTGAAGCAATCCTGCGGTGTTGCGGCCAGCTCACAAGAAAGCGAGTTGAAGAAAGGAGCTCAGGGGCACTGTAATTCACAAACCTGCAGAGTTATAAATGACAGCTATCGTCCAAAAATATACTGAAGTAAGGCTGCCAAGAGGACTTGAAAGCGGGGCAGAATTGCAGGAAACCGATTTCAGGAGGTAGACTGGAATTGCATTTAAAGCATATGAAAAGAGGTAGAACGTCGACAATGATGCACTTGGCCAAAAAGGGCGTATGCGTTTTTTCCTGAATATATTCAGGAAAAAACGCATACGCCCTTTTAGGCCAACCAAGCAAGCTTGCAAAGGAAATCTGCACTACAATGAAGTCTCACTTTCCCCCGGTCAAAAGGGCCATCTGAAAAAAGTGTAAAATCCAGAAAGGCAGGACAGGCAATGGAGAACTGGGAGCCTTGTTATGCTGATGGGCGGGATGTAAATTGCCAACAGCCACTGTTTAGAAGTGTATGGTGTTTCCTGAAACATCTAAAAAACAGAGGAACAGAGCCTAGGGCACTTCCACTTATGGTCCTATAGCTTAGGGAAATTAAAATCAAAAAGACACAGCCACCCCAAAGTTTGGGACGGCTCTGTTTACAAGAACCTCGTTTACGGGACAAGTTCAATATCGCAGAAAGTGAAAAATAGATAAAGAAGTTGTGGTACTTACGTACAATGCAATATCACTCAGCAATGAAATCTATGTCATCAGGCCCGTAGCAGCATAGAGTGGATTCAGGTATGATGATTCTAACTGAAATAAGTCATACAGAAAAAGAAACATCATAAGATATCACTAATACACGGAATGTAAACTTGGCTACACAGGAACTGGATTACAAAACAGAACAGGGTCTCAAATTTAGAAAACAACTTATGCTTGCTTAAGGGGAAAGGTGAGTTGGGGTGCTGCGTAAAACCAGAGATTGAAATGAGCACAGATAAAGTTCCTTAAGCCAAACATGTAATAGACAAGAGCTACTCCTTGCTCAAAGAAATGGTCTCAACACCCCATAATAAACGACTAAGAATGTAGCTGACTTGTAAGTATCTTAAAACCTATGGATTGCTATGTCTCCAAAAGAGAATCAAGCGTGTGTACAGGGGCATAAACGCAGCAGTGATAGGATTGGAGAGGTTCGGTGAGCAAATGAAGACCCTTTGAAGTCATATTGCATGGTACCCATTCCACGGGTCTCAACTCTCCAGGTTTAAGGGATTCTTCCTTCAGCTAAAATATGCATGTGGAACCCAGAGTATGATCAACCGTGTGATCGGTAGACGTGTTCAAATATGTCTCAGTTGTCAGACCCTGATACTCGTGTGCAACATTCCAGACGCTTTACTAACACTCTCCCGACTTGGAGAGTCAGTGCCTTTAACCTCCTGTTTGGCCCAGTTTGCAATTTCTGCGGAAGATGAACAGGAATAGGGAGAACCAATGAGAGACCAGCTGGAGGTGTCTGGACGGGCAAATTTAACTCTCATTTCCCACCAGGAAGAGGAATTAACCAAAGGCTCAGCCTTCCGTGCCGGAACCAGATTAGGGCCTGAAGCAATTCTGCGGTGTTGCGGCCAGCTCATAAGAAAGCAAGTTGAAGAAAGGAGTCCAGGGGCACTGTAATTCACAAACCTGCAGAGTTATAAATGACAGCTATCGTCCAAAAATATACTGAAGTAAGGCTGCCAAAGGACTTGAAAGCGGGGCAGAATTGCAGGAAACCGATTTCAGGAGGTAGACTGGAATTGCATTTAAAGCATAGGAAAAGAGGCAGAACGTCGAAAATGATGCACTTGGCCAAAAAGGGCGTATGCGTTTTTTTCTGAATATAATCAGGAAAAAAAGGATACACACTTTTTGGCCAACCAAGCAAGCTTGCAAAGGAAATCTGCACTACAATGAAGTCTCACTATCCCCCGGTCAAAAGGGCCATCTGAAAAAAGTGTAAAATCCAGAAAGGCAGGACAGGCCATGGAGAACTGGGAGCCTTGTTATGCTGATGGGTGGGATGTAAATTGCCAACAGCCACTGTGGAGAAGTGTATGGTATTTCCTGAAACATCTAAAAAACAAAGCAACACAGCCTAGGGCACTTCCACTTATGGTCCTATAGATTAGGGAAATTAAAATCAAATAGACACAGCCACCCCAAAGTTTGGGATGTCTCTGTTTACAAGAACCTCGTTTACGGTACAAGTTCAATATCGCAGAAAGCGAAAAATGGACAAAGAAGTTGTGGTACTTACGTACAATGCAATATCACTCAGCAATGAAATCTATGTCATCAGGCCCGTAGCAGCATAATGAGTGGATTCAGGTATGATGATTCTAACTGAAATAAGTCACACAGAAAAAGAAACATCATAAGATATCACTAATACACGGAATGTAAACTTGGCTACACAGGAACTGAATTACAAAACAGAACAGGGTCTCAAATGCAGAAAACCAACTTATGCTTGCTTAAGGGGAAAGGGGAGTTGGGGTGCTGCATAAAACCAGAGATTGAAATGAGCACAGATAAACTTCCTTAAGCCAAATATGGAATAGACAAGAGCTACTCCTTGCTCAACGAAATGGACTCAACACCCCATATTAAACGCCTAAGAATGTACCTGACTAGTATCTAAAACCTATGGATTGCTATGTCTCCAAAAGAGAATCAAGCGTGTGTACAGGGGCATAAACGCAGCAGTGATAGGATTGGAGAGGTTCGGTGAGCAAATGAAGACCCTTTGAAGTCATATTGCATGGTACCCATTCCACGGGTCTCAACTCTCCAGGTTTAAGGGATTCTTCCTTCAGCTAAAACATGCATGTGGAACCCAGAGTATGATCTACCGTGTGATCGGGAGACGTGTTCAAATATGTCTCAGTTTTCGAACCCTGGTACTCGGGTGCAACATTCCAGACGCTTTACTAACACTCTCCTGACTTGGAGAGTCAGTGCCTTTAACCTCCTGTTTGGCCCAGTTTGCAATTTCGGCAGAAGATGTACAGGAATAGGGAGAAGCAATGAGAGACTAGCTGGAGGTGTCTGGACGGGCAAATTTAACTCTCATTTCCCACCAGGAAGAGGAATTAACCAAAGGCTCAGCATGCCGTGCCGGAACCAGATTAGGGCCTGAAGCAATCCTGCGGTGTTGCGGCCAGCTCACAAGAAAGCGAGTTGAAGAAAGGAGCTCAGGGGCACTGTAATTCACAAACCTGCAGAGTTATAAATGACAGCTATCGTCCAAAAATATACTGAAGTAAGGCTGCCAAGAGGACTTGAAAGCGGGGCAGAATAGCAGGAAACCGATTTCAGGAAGTAGACTGGAATTGCATTTAAAGCATAGGAAAAGAGGCAGAACGTCGACAATGATGCACTTGGCCAAAAAGGACGAATGCGTTTTTTCCTGAATATATTCAGGAAAAAACGCATACACCCTTTTTGGCCAACCAAGCAAGCTTGCAAAGGATATCTGCACTACAATGAAGTCTCACTTCCGCCCAGTCAAAGGGCCATCTGAAAAAAGTGTAAAATACAGAAAGGCAGGACAGGCCATGGAGAACTGGGAGCCTTGTTATGCTGATGGGCGGGATGTAAATTGCCAACAGCCACTCTGGAGAAGTGTATGGTGTTTCCTGAAACATCTAAAAAACAAAGCAACAGAGCCTAGGGCACTTCCACTAATAGTTCTATAGCTTAGGGAAATTAAAATCAAAAAGACACAGCCACCCCTAAGTTTGGGACGGCTCTGTTTACAAGAACCTAGTCTACGCTACAAGTTCAATATCGCTGAAAGTGAAAAATGGATAAAGAAATTGTGGTACTTACGTACAATGCAATATCACTCAGCAATTAAATCTATGTCATCAGGCCAATAGCAGCATAATGAGTGGATTCAGGTATGATGATTCTAACTGAAATAAGTCACACAGAAAAAGAAACATCATAAGATATCACTAATACACGGAATGTAAACTTGGCTACACAGGAACTGGTTTACAAAGACGAAGAGGGTCTCAAATTTAGAAAACCAACATATGCTTGCTTAAGGGGAAAGGTGAGTTGGGGTGCTGCATAAAACCACAGATTGAAATGAGCACAGATAAAGTTCCTTAAGCCAAATATGTAATAGACAAGAGCTACTCCTTGCTCAAAGAAATGGACTCAACACCCCATATTAAACGCCTAAGAATGTACCTGACAAGTAAGTATCTTAAAACCTATGGATTGCTATGTCTCTGAAAGAGAATCAAGCATGTGTGCAGGGGCATAAACGCAGCAGTGATAGGATTGGAGAGGTTCGGTGAGCAAATGAAGACCCTTTGATGTCATATTGCATGGTACCCATTCCACATGTCTCAACTCTCCAGGTTTAAGGGATTCTTCCTTCAGCTAAAACATGCATGTGGAACCCAGAGTATGATCAACCATGTGATCAGGAGACGTGTTGAAATATGTCTCAGTTCTCGTCCCCTGGTACTCGGGTGCAACATTCCAGATGCTTTATTAACACTCTCCCGACTTGGAGAGTCAGTGCCTTTAACCTCCTGTTTGGCCCAGTTTGCAATTTCTGCGGAAGATGAACAGGAATAGGGAGAACCAATGAGAGACTAGCTGGAGGTGTCTGGACGGGCAAATTTAACTCTCATTTCCCACCAGGAAGAGGAATTAACCAAAGGCTCAGCATGCCGTGGCGGAACTAGATTAGGGCCTGAAGCAATCCTGTGGTGTTGCGGCCAGCTCAAAAGAAAGCGAGTTGAAGAAAGGAGCTCAGGGGCACTGTAATTCACAAATCTGCAGAGTTATAAATGACAGCTATCGTCCAAAAATATACTGAAGTAAGGCTGCCAAGAGGACTTGAAAGCGGGGCAGAATTGCAGGAAACCAATTTCAGGAGGTACACTGGAATTGCATTTAAAGCATAGGAAAAGAGGCAGAACGTCCACAATGATGCACTTGGCCAATAAGGGCGTATGCGTTTTTTCCTGAATATATTCAGGAAAAAACGCATACGCCCTTATTGGCCAACCAAGCAAGCTTGCAAAGGAAATCTGCACTACAATGAAGTCTCACTTCCCCCCGGTCAAAAGGGCCATCTGAAAATAGTGTAAAATCCAGAAAGGCAGGACAGGCCATGGAGAACTGGGAGCCTTGTTATGCTGATGGGCGGGATGTAAATTGCCAACAGCCACTGTTTAGAAGTGTATGGTGTTTCCTGAAACATCTAAAAAACAGAGGAACAGAGCCTAGGGCACTTCCACTTATGGTCCTATAGCTTAGGGAAATTAAGATCAAAAAGACACAGCCACCCCAAAGTTTGGGACGGCTCTGTTTACAAGAACCTCGTTTACGGGACAAGTTTAATATCGCAGAAAGCGAAAAATGGATAAAGAAGTTTTGGTACTTACGTACACTGCAATATCACTCAGCAATGAAATCTATGTCATCAGGCCCATAGCAGCATAATGAGTGGATTCAGGTATGACGATTCTAACTGAAATAAGTCACACAGAAAAAGTAACATAAGATATCACTAATACACGGAATGTAAACTTGGCTACACAGGAACTGGATTACAAAACAGAAGAGGGTCTCAAATTTAGAAAACCAACTTATGCTTACTTAAGGTGAAAGGTGAGTTGGGGTGCTGCATAAAACCAAAGATTGAAATGAGCACAGATAAAGTTCCTTAAGCCAAATATGTAATAGACAAGAGCTACTCCTTGCTCAACAAAATGGACTCAACCCCCCCTATTAAATGCCTAAGAATGTACCTGACTAGTAAGTATCTTAAAACCTATGGATTGCTATGTCTCCAAAAGAGAATCAAGCGTGTGTACAGGGGCATAAACGCAGCAGTGATAGGATTGGAGAGGTTCGGTGAGCAAATGAAGACCCTTTGAAGTCATATTGCATGGTACCCATTCCACGGGTCCTAACTCTCCAGGTTTAAGGGATTCTTCCTTCAGCTAAAACATGCATGTGGAACCCAGAGTATGATCAACCGTCTGATCGGGAAACGTGGTCCAATATGTCTCAGTTCTCGTCCCCTGGTAGTCGGGTGCAACATTCCAGACGCTTTACTAACACTCACCCGACTTGGAGAGTCAGTGCCTTTAACCTCCTGTTTGGCCCAGTTTGCAATTTCTGCGGAAGATGAACAGGAATAGGGAGAACAAATGAGAGACTAGCTGGAGGTGTCTGGACGGGCAAATTTAACTCTCATTTCCCACAAGGAAGAGGAATTAACCAAAGGCTCAACGTGCCGTGCCGGAACCAGATTAGGGCCTGAAGCAATCCTGCGGTGTTGCGGTCAGCTCACAAGAAAGCGAGTTGAAGAAAGGAGCTCAGGGGCACTGTAATTCACAAACCTGCAGAGTTATAAATGACAGCTATCGTCCAAAAATATACTGAAGTAAGGCTGCCAAGAGGACTTGAAAGCGGGGCATAATTGCAGGTAACCGATTTCAGGAGGTAGACTGGAATTGCATTTAAAGCATAGGAAAAGAGGCAGAACGTCGACAATGATGCACTTGGCCAAAAAGGGCGTATGCGTTTTTTCCTGAATATATTCAGGAAAAAACGCATACGCCCTTTTTGGCCAACCAAGCAAGCTTGCAAAGGAAATCTGCACTACAATGAAGTCTCAATTCCCCCCGGTCAAAAGGGCAATCTGAAAAATGTGTAAAATCCAGAAAGGCAGGACAGACCATGGAGAACTGGGAGCCTTGTTATGCTGATGGGCGGGATGTAAATTGCCAACAGCCACTGGGGAGAAGTGTATGGTGTTTCCTGAAACATCTAAAAAACAAAGCAACAGAGCCTAGGGCACTTCCACTTATGGTCCTATAGCTTAGGGAAATTAAAATCAAAAAGACACAGCCACCCCAATGTCTGGGACGGCTCTGTTTACAAGAACCGCATCTATGGTACAAGTTCAATATCGCAGAAAGTGAAAAATGGATAAAGAAGTTGTGGTACTTACGTACAATGCAGTATCATTCAGCAATGAAAGCTATGTCATCAGCCCCATAGCAGAATAATGAGTGGATTCAGGTATGATGATTCTAACTGAAATAAGTCACACAGAAAAAGAAACATCATAAGATACCACTAATACACGGAATGTAAACTTGGCTACACAGGAACTGAATTACAAAACAGAACAGGGTCTCAAATTTAGAAAACCAACTTATGCTTGCTTAAGGGGAAAGGTGAGTTGGGATGCTGCATAAAACTAGAGATTGAAATGAGCACAGATAAAGTTCCTTAAGCCAAACATGTAATAGACAAGAGCTACTCCTTGCTCAACGAAATGGACTCAACACCCCCTATTAAACGCCTAAGAATGTACCTGACTACTAAGTATCTTAAAACCTATGGATTGCTATGTCTTCGAAAGAGAATCAAGCGTGTGTACAGGGGCATAAACGCAGCAGTGATAGGATTGGAGAGGTTCGGTGAGCAAAGGAAGACCCTTTGAAGTCATATTGCATGGTACCCATTCCATGGGTCTCAACTCTCCAGGTTTAAGGGATTCTTCCTTCAGCTAAAACATGCATGTGGATCCCAGAGTATGATCAACTGTGTGATCGGGAGACGTGTTCCAATATGTCTCAGTTCTCGTCCCCTGGTACTCGGGTGCAACATTCCAGACGCTTTACTAACACTCTGCCGACTTGGAGAGTCAGTGCCTTTAACCTCCTGTTTGGCCCAGTTTGCAATTTCTGCGGAAGATGAACAGGAATAGGGAGAACCAATGGAGACTAGCTGGGGGTGTCTGGACGGGCAAATTTAATTCTCATTTCCCACAAGGAAGAGGAATTAACCAAAGGCTCAGCCTTCCGTGTCGGAACGAGATTAGGGCCTGAAGCAATCCTGCGGTGTTGCGGCCAGCTCACAAGAAAGCAAGTTGAAGAAAGGAGCTCAGGGGCATTGTAATTCACAAACCTGCAGAGTTATAAATGACAGCTATCGTCCAAAAATATACTGAAGTAAGGCTGACAAGAGGACTTGAAAGCGGGGCAGAATTGCAGGAAACCAATTTCAGGAGGTAGACTGGAATTGCATTTAAGGCATAGGAAAAGAGGCAGAACATCGACAATGATGCCCTTGGCCAAAAAGTGTGTATGCGTTTTTTCCTGAATATATTCAGGAAAAAAAGGATACGCACTTTTTGGCCAACCAAGCAAGCTTGCAAAGGAAATCTGCACTACAATGAAGTCTCACTATCCCCCAGTCAAAAGGGCCATCTGAAAAAAGTCTAAAATCCAGAAAGGCAGGACAGGCCATGGAGAACTGGGAGCCTTGTTATGCTGATGGGTGGGATGTAAATTGCCAACAGCCACTCTGGAGAAGTGTATGGTGTTTCCTGAAACATCTAAAAAACAAAGCAACAGAGCCTAGGGCACTTCCACTTATGGTCCTAAAGCTTAGGGAAATTAAAATCAAATAGACACAGCCACCCCAAAGTTTGGGATGGCTCTGTTTACAAGAACCTCGTTTATGATACAAGTTCAATATCGCAGAAAGCGAAAAATGGACAAAGAAGTTGTGGTACTTACGTACAATGCAATATCACTCAGCAATGAAATCTATGTCATCAGGGCCGTAGCAGCATAATGAGTGGATTCAGGTATGATGATTCTAAGTGAAATAAGTCACACAGAAAAAGAAACATCATAAGATATCACTAATACATGGAATGTAAACTTGGCTACACAGGAACTGAATTACAAAACAGAACAGGGTCTCAAATGCAGAAAACCAACTTATGCTTGCTTAAGGGGAAAGGGGAGTTGGGGTGCTGCATAAAACCAGAGATTGAAATGAGCACAGATAAACTTCCTTAAGCCAAATATGGAATACACAAGAGCTACTCCTTGCTCAACGAAATGGACTCAACACCCCATATTAAACGCCTAAGAATGTACCTGACTAGTATCTAAAAACTATGGATTGCTATGTCTCCAAAAGAGAATCAAGCGTGTGTACAGGGGCATAAACGCAGCAGTGATAGGATTGGAGAGTTTCGGTGAGCAAATAAAGACCCTTTGAAGTCATATTGCATGGTACCCATTCCACGGGTCTCAACTCTCCAGGTTTAAGGGATTCTTCCTTCAGCTAAATCATGCATGTGGAACCCAGAGTATGATCAACCGTGTGATCGGTAGACGTGTTCAAATATGTCTCAGTTTTCGAACCCTGGTACTCGGGTGCAACATTCCAGACGCTTTACTAACACTCTCCTGACTTGGAGAGTCAGTGCCTTTAACCTCCTGTTTGGCCCAGTTTGCAATTTCGGCAGAAGATGAACAGGAATAGGGAGAACCAATGAGAGACTAGCTGGAGGTGTCTGGACGGGAAAATTTAACTCTCATTTCCCACCAGGAAGAGGAATTAACCAAAGGCTCAGCATGCCGTGCCGGAACCAGATTAGGGCCTGAAGCAATCCTGCGGTGTTGCGGCCAGCTCACAAGAAAGCGAGTTGAAGAAAGGAGCTCAGGGGCACTGTTATCACAAACCTGCAGAGTTATGAATGACAGCTATCGTCCAAAAATATACTGAAGTAAGGCTGCCAAGAGGACTTGAAAGCGGGGCAGAATTGCAGGAATCCGATTTCAGGAGGTAGACTGGAATTGCATTTAAAGCATAGGAAAAGAGGCAGAACGTCCACAATGATGCACTTGGCCAAAAAGGGCGTATGAGTTTTTTCCTGAATATATTCAGGAAAAAACGCATACGCCCTTTTTGGCCAACCAAGCAAGCTTGCAAAGGAAATCTGCACTACAATGAAGTCTCACTTCCCCCTGGTCAAAAGGGCCTTCTGAAAAAAGTGTAAAATCCAGAAAGGCAGGACAGGCCATGGAGAACTGGGAGCCTTGTTATGCAGATGGGCGGGATGTAAATTGCCAACAGCCACTCAGGAGAAGTGTATGGTGTTTCCTGAAACATCTAAAAAACAAAGCAACAGAGCCTAGGGCACTTCCACTTATGGTCCTATAGCTTAGGGAAATTAAAATGAAAAAGACACAGCCACCCCAAAGTTTGGGATGGCTCTGTTTACAAGAACCTCGTTTACGGTACAAGTTCAATATCACAGAAAGTGAAAAATGGATAAAGCAGTTGTGGTACTTACGTACAATGCAATATCACTCAGCAATGAAATCTATGTCATCAGGCCCGTAGCAGCATAATGAGTGGATTCAGGTATGATGATTCTAACTGAAATAAGTCACACAGAAAAAGAAACATCATAAGATATCACTAATACACGGAATGTAAACTTGGCTACACAGGAAGTGGATTACAAAACACAACAGTGTCTCAAATTTAGAAAACAACTTATGCTTGCTTAAGTGGAAAGGTGAGTTGGGGTGCTGCATAAAACCAGAGATTGAAATGAGCACAGATAAACTTCCTTAAGCCAAACATGTAATAGACAAGAGCTACTCCTTGCTCAAAGAAATGGGCTGAACAACCTGTAATAAATGACTAAGAATGTAGCTGACTTGTAAGTATCTTAAAACCTATGGATTGCTATGTCTCCAAAAGAGAATCAAGCATGTGTACAGGGGCATAAACGCAGCAGTGATAGGATTGGAGAGGTTCGGTGAGCAAACAAAGACCCTTTGAAGTCATATTGCATGGTACCCATTCCACGGGTCTCAACTCTCCAGGTTTAAGGGATTCTTCCTTCAGCTAAAACATGCATGTGGAACCCAGAGTATGATCAAACGTGTGATCGGTAGACGTGTTCAAATATGTCTCAGTTTTCAAACCCTGGTACTCGTGTGCAACATTCCAGATGCTTTACTAACACTCTCCCGACTTGGAGAGTCAGTGCCTTTAACCTCCTGTTTGGCCCAGTTTGCAATTTCTGCGGAAGATGAACAGGAATAGGGAGAACCAATGAGAGACCAGCTGGAGGTGTCTGGACGGGCAAATTTAACTCTCATTTCCCACCAGGAAGAGGAATTACCCAAAGGCTCAGCATGCCGTTCCGGAACCAGATTCGGGCCTGAAGCAATCCTGCGATGTTGCGGCCAGCTCACAAGAAAACGAGTTGAAGAAAGGAGCTCAGGGGCACTGTAATTCACAAACCTGCAGAGTTATAAATGACAGCTATCGTCCAAAAATATACTGAAGTAAGCCTGCCAAGACGACTTGAAAGCACGGCAGAATTGCAGGAAACCGATCTCAGGAGGTAGACTGGAATTGCATTTAAAGCATAGGAAAAGAGGCAGAACGTCCACAATGATGCACTTGGACAAAAAGGGCATATGCGTTTTTTCCTGAATATATTCAGGAAAAAACGCATACGCCCTTTTTGGCCAACCAAGCAAGCTTGCAAAGGAAATCTGCACTACAATGAAGTATCAATTCCTCCCTGTCAAAAGGGCCATCTGAAAAAAGTGTAAAATCCAGAAAGGCAGGAAAGGCCATGGAGAACTGGGAGCCTTGTTATGCTGATTGGCGGGATGTAAATTGCCAACAGCCACTGGGGAGAAGTGTATGGTGTTTCCTGAAACATCTAAAAAACAAAGCAACAGAGCCTAGGGCACTTCCACTTATGGTCCTATAGCTTAGGGAAATTAAAATCAAAAAGACACAGCTACCCCAAAATTTGGGATGGCTCTGTTTACAATAACCTCATTTACGGTACAAGTTCAATATCGCAGAAAGTGAAAAATGGACAAAGAAGTTGTGGTACTTACGTACAATGCAATATCACTCAGCAATGAAAATTATGTCATCAGGCCCGTAGCAGCATAATGAGTGGATTCAGGTATGATGATTCTAACTGAAATATGTCACACAGAAAAAGAAACATCATAAGATATCACTAATACAAGGAATGTAAACTTGGCTACACAGGGACTGGATTACAAAACAGAACAGGGTCTCAAATTTAGAAAACAACTTATCCTTGCTTAAGGGGAAAGGTGAGTTGGGGTGCTGCATAAAACCAGAGATTGAAATGAGCACAGATAAAGTTCCTTAAGCCAAACATGTAATAGACAAGAGCTACTCCTTGCTCAAAGAAATGGGCTCAACACCCCATAATAAACGCCTAAAAATGTAGCTAAATAGTAAGTATCTTAAAACCTATGGATTGCTATGTCTCCAAAAGAGAATCAAACGTGTGTACAGGGGCATAAACGCAGCAGTGATAGGATTGGAGAGCTTTGGTGAGCAAATGAAGACCCTTTGAAGTCATATTGCATGGTACCCATTCCACGGGTCTCAACTCTCCAGGTTTAAGGGATTCTTCCTTCAGCTAAAACATGCATGTGGAACCCAGAGTATGATCAACCGTGTGATCGGGAGACGTGTTCAAATATGTCTCAGTTTTCAACCCCTGGTACTCGTGTGCAACATTCCAGACGCTTTACTAACACTCTCCCGACTTGGAGAGTCAGTGCCTTTAACCTCCTGTGTGGCCCAGTTTGCAATTTCTGCGGAAGATGAACAGGAATAGGGAGGACCAATGAGAGACTAGCTGGAGGTGTCTGGACGGGCAAATTTAACTCTCATTTCCCACCAGGAAGAGGAATTAACCAAAGGCTCAGCGTGCCATGCCGGAACCAGATTAGGG
This sequence comes from Orcinus orca, assembly GCF_937001465.1. Lineage (NCBI taxonomy): Eukaryota > Metazoa > Chordata > Mammalia > Artiodactyla > Delphinidae > Orcinus > Orcinus orca. The sequence continues at coordinate 2,321,864 of NW_026044021.1, forward strand.
CCTGAAGCAATCCTGCGGTGTTGCGGCCAGCTCACAAGAAAGCGAGTTGAAGAAAGGAGCTCAGGGACACTGTAATTCACACACCTGCAGAGTTATAAATGACAGCTATCGTCCAAAAATATACTGAAGTAAGCCTGCCAAGAGGACTTGAAAGCAGGGCAGAGTTGCAGGAAACCAATTTCAGGAAGTAGAGTGGAATTGCATTTAAAGCATAGGAAAAGAGGCAGAACGTCGACCATGATACACTTGGAAAAAAAGGGCGTATGCGTTTTTTCCTGAATGTATTCAGGACAAAACGCATACGCACTTTTTGGCAAACCAAGCAAGCTTGCAAAGGAAATCTGCACTACAATGAAGTCTCACTTCCCCCCGGTCAAAAGGGCCATCTGAAAAAAGTGTAAAATCCAGAAAGGCAGGACAGGCCATGGAGAACTGGGAGCCTTGTTATGCTGATTGGCGGGATGTAAATTGCCAACAGCCACTGTGGAGAAGTGTATGGTGTTTCCTGAAACATGTAAAAAAGAAAGCAACATAGCCTAGGGCACTTCCACTTATGGTCCTATAGCTTAGGGAAATTAAAATCCAAAAGACACAGCCACCCCAAAGTTTGGAATGGCTCTGTTTACAAGAACCTAGTTTACGGTACAAGTTCAATATCGCAGAAAGTGAAAAATGGACAAAGAAGTTGTGGTACTTACGTACAATGCAATATCACTCAGCAATGAAATCTATGTCATCAGGCCCGTAGCAGCATAATGAGTGGATTCAGGTATGATGATTCTAACTGAAATAAGTCACACAGAAAAAGAAACATCATAAGATATCACTAATACACGGAATGTAAACTTGGCTACACAGGAACTGAATTACAAAACAGAACAGGGTCTCAAATTTAGAAAACCAACATATGCTTGCTTAAGAGGAAAGGTGAGTTGGGGTGCTGCATAAAACCAGAGATTGACATGAGCACAGATAAAGTTCCTTAAGCCAAACATGTAATAGACAAGTGCTACTCCTTGCTCAAGGAAATGGAATCTACACCCCCTATTAAACGCCTAAGAATGTACCTGACTAGTAACTATCTTAAAACCTATGGATTGCTATGTCTCCGAAAGGGAATCAAGCATGTGTACAGGGGCATAAACGCAGCAGACATAGGATTGGAGACATTCGGTGAGCAAATGAAGACCCTTTGAAGTCATATTGCATGGTACCCATTCCACGGGTCTCAACTCTCCAGGTTTAAGGGATTCTTCCTTCAGCTAAAACATGCATGTGGAACCCACAGTATGATCCACCGTGTGATCGGGAGACGTGTTCCAATATGTCTCAGTTCTTGTCCCCTGGTACTCGGGTGCAACATTCCAGACGATTTACTAACACGCTCCCGACTTGGAGAGTCAGTGCCTTTAACCTCCTGTTTGGCCCAGTTTGCAATTTCTGCGGAAGATGAACAGGAATAGGGAGAAACAATGAGAGACTAGCTGGAGGTGTCTGGACGGGCAAATTTAACTCTCATTTCCCACCAGGAAGAGGAATTAACCAAAGGCTCAGCGTGCCGTGCCGGAACCCGATTAGGGCCTGAAGCAATCCTGCAGTGTTGCAGCCAGCTCACAAGAAAGCGAGTTGAAGAAAGGAGCTCAGGGGCACTGTAATTCACAAACCTGCAGAGTTATAAATGACAGCTATCGTCCAAAAATATACTGAAGTAAGGCTGCCAAGAGGACTTGAAAACGGGACAGAATTGCAGGAAACCGATTTCAGGACGTAGACTGGAATTGCATTTAAAGCATAGGAAAAGAGGCAGAACGTCGACAATGATGCACTTGGCCAAAAAGGGCGTATGCGTTTTTTCCTGATTATATTCAGGAAAAAAATGCATACGCACTTCCTGGCCAACCAAGGAAGCTTGCAAAGGAAATCTGCACTACAATGAAGTCTCACTTCCCCCCGATCAAAAGGGCCATCTGAAAAAAGTGTAAAATCCAGAAAGGCAGGACAGGCCATGGAGAACTGGGAGCCTTGTTATGCTGATGGGCGGGATGAAAATTGCCAACAGCCACTCAGGAGAAGTGTATGGTGTTTCCTGAAACATCTAAAAAACAAAGCAACAGAGCCTAGGGCAGTTCCACTTATGGTCCTATAGCTTAGGGAAATTAAAATCAAAAAGACACAGCCACCCCAAAGTTTGGGATGACTCTGTTTACAAGAACCTCCTTTACGGTACAAGTTCAATATCGCAGAAAGTGAAAAATGTATAAAGAAGTTGTGGTACTTACGTACAATGCAATATCACTCAGCAATGAAATCTATGTCATCAGGCCCGTAGCAGCATAGAGTGGATTCAGGTATGATGATTCTAACTGAAATAAGTCACACAGAAAAAGAAACATCATAAGATATCACTAATACATGGAATGTAAACTTGGCTACACAGGAACTGGATTACAAAACAGAACAGGGTCTCAAATTTAGAAAAACAACTTATGCTTGCTTAAGGGGAAAGGTGAGTTGGGGTGCTGCATAAAACCAGAGATTGAAATGAGCACAGATAAAGTTCCTTAAGCCAAATATGGAATAGACAAGAGCTACTCCTTGCTCAACGAAATGGACTCAACACCCCATATTAAACGCCTAATAATGTACCTGACAGTAAGTATCTTAAAACCTATGGATTGCTATGTCTCTGAAAGAGAATCAAGCGTGAGAACAGGGGCATAAACGCAGCAGTGATAGGATTGGAGAGGTTCGGTGAGCAAATGAAGACCCTTTGAAGTCATATTGCATGGTACCCATTCCACGGGTCTCAACTCTCCAGGTTTAAGGGATTCTTCCTTCAGCTAAACATGCATTTGGAACCCAGACTATGATCAACCGTGTGATCGTGAGTCAGGTTCAAATATGTCTCAGTTCTCATCCCCTGGTACTCGGGTGCAACATTCTAGACACTTTACTAACACTCTCCCGACTTGGAGAGTCAGTGCCTTTAACCTCCTGTTTGGCCCAGTTTGCAAATTCCGTGGATGATGAACAGGAATAGGGAGAACCAATGAGAGACTAGCTGGAGGTGTCTGGACGGGCAAATTTAACTGTCATTTCCCACCAGGAAGAGGAATTAACCAAAGGCTCAGCGTGCCGTGCCGGAACCAGATTAGGGCCTGAAGCAATCCTGCGGTGTTGCGGCCAGCTCACAAGAAAGCGAGTTGAAGAAAGGAGCTCAGGGGCACTGTAATTCACAAACCTGCAGAGTTATAAATGACAGCTATCGTCCAAAAATATACTGAAGTAAGGCTGCCAAGAGGACTTGAAAGCGGGGCAGAATTGCAGGAAACCGATTTCAGGAGGTATTCTGGAATTGCATTTAAAGCATAGGAAAAGAGGCAGAACGTCGACAAAGATGCACTAGGCCAAAAAGGGCATATGCGTTTTTTCCTGAATATATTCAGGAAAAAAAGCATACGCACTTTTTGGCCAACCAGGCAAGCTTGCAAAGGAAATCTGCACTACAGTGAAGTCTCACTTCCCCCGGGTCAAAAGGGCCATCTGTATAAAGTGTAAAATCCAGAAAGGCAGGACAAGCCATGGAGAACTGGGAGCCTTGTTATGCTGATGGGCGGGATGTAAATTGCCAACAGCCACTCGGGAGAAGTGTATGGTGTTTCCTGAAACATCTAAAAAACAAAGCAACAGAGCCTAGGGCACTTCCACTTATGGTCCTATAGCTTAGGGAAATTAAAATCAAAAAGACACAGCCACCCCAAAGTTTGGGACGGCTCTGTTTACAAGAACCTCGTTTACGGTACATGTTCAATATCGCAGAAATTGAAAAATGGATAATGAAGTTGTGGTACTCACGTACAATGCAATATCACTCAGCAATGAAATCTATGTCATCTGGCCCATAGCAGCATAATGAGTGGATTCAGGTATGATGATTCTAACTGAAATAAGTCACACAGAAAAAGAAACATCATAAGATATCACTAATACACGGAATGTAAACTTGGCTACACAGGAACTGGATTACAAAACAGAACAGGGTCTCAAATTTAGAAAACCAAGTTATGCTTGTTTAAGGGGAAAGGTGAGTTGGGGTGCTGCATAAAACCAGAGATTGAAATGAGCACAGATAAAGTTCCTTAAGCCAAATATGGAATAGACAAGAGCTACTCCTTGCTCAACGATATGGACTCAAAACCCCATATTAAACGCCTAATAATGTACCTGACTAGAAAGTATCTTAAAACCTATGGATTGCTATGTCTCTGAAAGAGAATCAAGCGTGAGTACCGGGGCATAAACGCAGCAGTGATAGGATTGGAGAGGTTCGGTGAGCAAATGAAGACCCTTTGAAGTCATATTGCATGGTACCCATTCCACAGGTCTCAACTCTCCAGGTTTAAGGGATTCTTCCTTCAGCTAAAACATGCATGTGGAACCCAGAGTATGATCAACCGTGTGATCGGGAGACGTGTTCAAATATGTCTCAGTTCTCATCCCCTGGTACTCGGGTGCAACATTCCAGATGCTTTACTAACACTCTCCCGACTTGGAGAGTCAGTGCCTTTAACCTCCTGTTTGGCCCAGTTTGCAAATTCTGCGGAAGATGAACAAGAATAGGGAGAACCAATGAGAGACTAGCTGGAGGTGTCTGGACGGGCAAATTTAACTCTCATTTCCCACCAGGAAGAGGAATTAAGCAAAGGCTCAGCGTGCCGTGCCGGAACCAGATTAGGGCCTGAAGCAATCCTGCGGTGTTGCGGCCAGCTCACAAGAAACCGAGTTGAAGAAAGGAGCTCAGGGGCACTATTATCACAAACATGCAGAGTTATGAATGACAGCTATCGTCCAAAAATATACTGAAGTAAGCCTGCCAAGAGGACTTGAAAGCGGGGCAGAATTGCAGGAAACCGATTTCAGGAGGTAGACTGGAATTGCATTTAAGCATAGGAAAAGAGGCAGAACGTCGACAATGATGCACTTGGCCGAAAAGTGCGTATGCGTTTTTTCCTGCATATATTCAGGAAAAAACGCATACGCCCTTTTTGGCCAACCATGCAAGCTTGCAAAGGAAATCTGCACTAAAATGAAGTCTCACTTCCCCCCAGTCAAAAGGGCCATGTGAAAAAAGTGTAAAATCCAGAAAGGCAGGACAGGCCATGGAGAACTGGGAGCCTTGTTATGCTGATGGGCGGGATGAAAATTGCCAACAGCCACTCAGGAGAAGTGTATGGTGTTTCCTGAAACATCTAAAAAACAGAGCAACAGAGCCTAGGGCACTTCCACTTATAGTCCTATAGCTTAGGGAAATTAAAATCAAAAAGACACAGCCACCCCAAAGTTTGGGACCTATCTGTTTACAAGAACCTCATTTACAGTAGAAGTTCAATATTGCAGAAAGTGAAAAATGGATAAAGAAGTTGTGGTAGTTACGTACAATGCAATATCACTCAGCAATGAAATCTATGTCATCAGGCCCGTAGCAGCATAGACTGGATTCAGGTATGATGATTCTCACTGAAATAAGTCACACAGAAAAAGAAACATCATAAGATATCACTAATACACGGAATGTAAACTTGGCTACACAGGAACTGGATTACAAAACAGAAGAGGGTCTCAAATTTAGAAAACCAACTTATGCTTGCTTAAGGGGAAAGGTGAGTTGGGGTGCTACATAAAACCAGAGATAGAAATGAGCACAGATAAATTTCCTTAAGCCAAATATGGAATAGACAAGAGCTACTCCTTGCTCAACGAAATGGACTCAACACCCCATATTAAACGCCTAAGAATGTACCTGACTAGTAAGTATCTTAAAACCTATGGATTGCTATGTCTCCGAAAGAGAATCAAGCGTGTGTACAGGGGCATAAACGCAGCAGTGATAGGATTGGAGAGGTTCGGTGAGCAAATGAAGACCCTTTGAAGTCATATTGCATGGTACCCATTCCACGGGTCTCAACTCTCCAGCTTTAAGGGATTCTTCCTTCAGCTGAAACATGCATGTGGAACCCAGAGTATGAACAACCGTGTGATTGGGAGACGTGTTCAAATATATCTCAGTTTTCGTCCGCTGGTACTCAGGTGCAACATTCCAGACGCTTTACTAACACTCTCCCGACTTGGAGAGTCAGTGCCTTTAACCTCCTGCTTGGCACAGTTTGCAATTTCTGCGGAAGATGAACAGGGATAGGGAGGACCAATGAGAGACTAGCTGGAGGTGTCTGGACGGGCAAATTTAACTCTCATTTCCCACCAGGAATAGCAATTAAGCAAAGGCTCAGCGTGCCATGCCGGAACCAGATTAGGGCCTGAAGCAATCGTGCGGTGTTGCGGCCAGCTCACAAGAAAGCGAGTTGAAGAAAGGAGCTCAGGGGCACTGTAATTCACAAACCTGCAGAGTTATAAATGACAGCTATCGTCCAAAAATATACTGAAGTAAGGCTGCCAAGAGGACTTGAATGCGGGGCAGAATTGCAGGAAACCGATTTCAGGAGGTAGACTGGAATTGCATTTAAAGCATAGGAAAAGAGGCAGAACGTCGACAATGATGCACTTGGCCAAAAAGGGCGTATGCGTTTTTTCGTGAATATATTCAGGAAAAAACGCATACGCCCTTTTTGGCCAACCAAGCAAGCTTGCAAAGGAAATCTGCACTACAATGAAGTATCAATTCCTCCCTGTCAAAAGGGCCATCTGAAAAAAGTGTAAAATCCAGAAAGGCAGGAAAGGCCATGGAGAACTGGGAGCCTTGTTATGCTGATTGGCGGGATGTAAATTGCCAACAGCCACTGGGGAGAAGTGTATGGTGTTTCCTGAAACATCTAAAAAACAAAGCAACAGAGCCTAGGGCACTTCCACTTATGGTCCTATAGCTTAGGGAAATTAAAATCAAAAAGACACAGCTACCCCAAAATTTGGGATGGCTCTGTTTACAATAACCTCATTTACGGTACAACTTCAATATCGCAGAAAGTGAAAAATGGACAAAGAAGTTGTGGTACTTACGTACAATGCAATATCACTCAGCAATGAAAATTATGTCATCAGGCCCGTAGCAGCATAATGAGTGGATTCAGGTATGATGATTCTAACTGAAATATGTCACACAGAAAAAGAAACATCATAAGATATCACTAATACAAGGAATGTAAACTTGGCTACACAGGGACTGGATTACAAAACAGAACAGGGTCTCAAATTTAGAAAACAACTTATCCTTGCTTAAGGGGAAAGGTGAGTTGGGGTGCTGCATAAAACCAGAGATTGAAATGAGCACAGATAAAGTTCCTTAAGCCAAACATGTAATAGACAAGAGCTACTTCTTGCTCAAAGAAATGGGCTCAACACCCCATAATAAACGCCTAAAAATGTAGCTAAATAGTAAGTATCTTAAAACCTATGGATTGCTATGTCTCCAAAAGAGAATCAAACGTGTGCACAGGGGCATAAACGCAGCAGTGATAGGATTGGAGAGCTTTGGTGAGCAAATGAAGACCCTTTGAAGTCATATTGCATGGTACCCATTCCACGGGTCTCAACTCTCCAGGTTTAAGGGATTCTTCCTTCAGCTAAAACATGCATGTGGAACCCAGAGTATGATCAACCGTGTGATCGGGAGACGTGTTCAAATATGTCTCAGTTTTCAACCCCTGGTACTCGTGTGCAACATTCCAGACGCTTTACTAACACTCTCCCGACTTGGAGAGTCAGTGCCTTTAACCTCCTGTGTGGCCCAGTTTGCAATTTCTGCGGAAGATGAACAGGAATAGGGAGGACCAATGAGAGACTAGCTGGAGGTGTCTGGACGGGCAAATTTAAATCTCATTTCCCACCAGGAAGAGGAATTAACCAAAGGCTCAGCGTGCCGTGCCGGAACCAGATTAGGGCCTGAAGCAATCCTGCGGTGTTGCGGCCAGCTCACAAGAAAGCGAGTTGAAGAAAGGAGCTCAGGGGCACTGTAATTCACACACCTGCAGAGTTATAAATGACAGCTATCGTCCAAAAATATACTGAAGTAAGCCTGCCAAGAGGACTTGAAAGCAGGGCAGAGTTGCAGGAAACCAATTTCAGGAAGTAGAGTGAAATTGCATTTAAAGCATAGGAAAAGAGGCAGAACGTCGACCATGATACACTTGGCAAAAAAGGGCGTATGCGTTTTTTCCTGAATGTATTCAGGACAAAACGCATACGCACTTTTTGGCAAACCAAGCAAGCTTGCAAAGGAAATCTGCACTACAATGAAGTCTCACTTCCCCCCGGTCAAAAGGGCCATCTGAAAAAAGTGTAAAATCCAGAAAGGCAGGACAGGCCATGGAGAACTGGGAGCCTTGTTATGCTGATTGGCGGGATGTAAATTGCCAACAGCCACTGTGGAGAAGTGTATGGTGTTTCCTGAAACATGTAAAAAAGAAAGCAACATAGCCTAGGGCACTTCCACTTATGGTCCTATAGCTTAGGGAAATTAAAATCCAAAAGACACAGCCACCCCAAAGTTTGGAATGGCTCTGTTTACAAGAACCTAGTTTACGGTACAAGTTCAATATCGCAGAAAGTGAAAAATGGACAAAGAAGTTGTGGTACTTACGTACAATGCAATATCACTCAGCAATGAAATCTATGTCATCAGGCCCGTAGCAGCATAATGAGTGGATTCAGGTATGATGATTCTAACTGAAATAAGTCACACAGAAAAAGAAACATCATAAGATATCACTAATACACGGAATGTAAACTTGGCTACACAGGAACTGAATTACAAAACAGAACAGGGTCTCAAATTTAGAAAACCAACATATGCTTGCTTAAGAGGAAAGGTGAGTTGGGGTGCTGCATAAAACCAGAGATTGACATGAGCACAGATAAAGTTCCTTAAGCCAAACATGTAATAGACAAGTGCTACTCCTTGCTCAAGGAAATGGAATCTACACCCCCTATTAAACGCCTAAGAATGTACCTGACTAGTAACTATCTTAAAACCTATGGATTGCTATGTCTCCGAAAGAGAATCAAGCATGTGTACAGGGGCATAAACGCAGCAGACATAGGATTGGAGACATTCGGTGAGCAAATGAAGACCCTTTGAAGTCATATTGCATGGTACCCATTCCACGGGTCTCAACTCTCCAGGTTTAAGGGATTCTTCCTTCAGCTAAAACATGCATGTGGAACCCACAGTATGATCCACCGTGTGATCGGGAGACGTGTTCCAATATGTCTCAGTTCTTGTCCCCTGGTACTCGGGTGCAACATTCCAGACGGTTTACTAACACGCTCCCGACTTGGAGAGTCAGTGCCTTTAACCTCCTGTTTGGCCCAGTTTGCAATTTCTGCGGAAGATGAACAGGAATAGGGAGAACCAATGGAGACTAGCTGGGGGTGTCTGGACGGGCAAATTTAATTCTCATTTCCCACAAGGAAGAGGAATTAACCAAAGGCTCAGCCTTCCGTGCCGGAAGCAGATTAGGGCCTGAAGCAATTCTGCGGTGTTGCGGCCAGCTCACAAGAAAGCAAGTTGAAGAAAGGAGCTCAGGGGCACTGTAATTCACAAACCTGCAGAGTTATAAATGACAGCTATCGTCCAAAAATATACTGAAGTAAGGCTGCCAAGAGGACTTGAAAGCGGGGCAGAATTGCAGGAAACCGATTTCAGGAGGTAGACTGGAATTACATTTAAAGCATAGGAAAAGAGGCAGAACGTCGACAATGATGCACTTGGCCAAAAAGGGCGTATGCGTTTTTTCCTGAATATACTCAGGAAAAAACGGATACGCCCTTTTTGGCCAACCAAGCAAGCTTGCAAAGGAAATCTGCACTACAATGAAGTCTCACTTCCCCCCAGTCAAAAGGGCCATCTGAAAAAAGTGTAAAATCCAGAAAGGCAGGACAGGCCATGGAGAACTGGGAGCCTTGTTATGCTGATGGGCAGGATGTAAATTGCCAACAGCCACTCAGGAGAAGTGTATGGTGTTTCCTGAAACATCTAAAAAACAAAGCAACAGAGCCTAGGGCACTTCCACGTATGGTCCTATAGCTTAGGGAAATTAAAATCAAATAGACACAGCCACCCCAAAGTTTGGGATGGCTCTGTTTACTAGAACCTCGTTTACGGTACAAGTTCAATATTGCAGAAAGCGAAAAATGGACAAAGAAGTTGTGGTACTTACGTACAATGCAATATCACTCAGCAATGAAATCTATGTCATCAGGGCCATAGCAGCATAATGAGTGGATTCAGGTATGATGATTCTAACTGAAATAAGTCACACAGAAAAAGAAACATCATAAGATATCACTAATACACGGAATGTAAACTTGGCTACACAGGAACTGAATTACAAAACAGAACAGTGTCTCAAATGCAGAAAACCAACTTATGCTTGCTTAAGGGGAAAGGGGAGTTGGGGTGCTGAATAAAACCAGAGATTGAAATGAGCACAGATAAACTTCCTTAAGCCAAATATGGAATAAACAAGAGCTACTCCTTGCTCAACGAAATGGACTCAACACCCCATATTAAACGCCTAAGAATGTACCTGACTACTAATTATCTTAAAATCTATGGATTGCTGTGTCTCCGAAAAAGAATCAAGCATGTGTACAGGGGCATAAACGCAGCAGTGATAGGATTGGAGAGGTTCGGTGAGCAAACAAAGACCCTTTGAAGTCATATTGCATGGTACCCATTCCACGGGTCTCAACTCTCCAGGTTTAAGGGATTCTTCCTTCAGCTAAAACATGCATGTGGATCTCAGAGTATGATCAACCATGATATCGGGAGACATGTTCCAATATGTCTCAGTTCTCGTCCCCTGGTACTCAGTTGCAACATTCCAGACGCTTAACTAACACTCTACCGACTTGGAGAGTCAGTGCCTTTAACCTCCTGTTTGGCCCAGTTTGCAATTTCTGCGGAAGATGAACAGGAATAGGGAGAACAAATGAGAGACTAGCTGGAGGTGTCTGGACGGGCAAATTTAACTCTCATTTCCCACCAGGAAGAGGAATTAACCAAGGGCTCAGCGTGCCGTGCCGGAACCAGATTAGGGCCTGAAGCAATCCTGCGGTGTTGCGGCCAGCTCACAAGAAAGCGAGTTGAACAAAGGAGCTCAGGGGCACTGTAATTCACAAACCTGCAGAGTTATAAATGACAGCTATCGTCCAAAAATATACTGAAGTAAGGCTGCCAAGAGGACTTGAAAGCGGGGCAGAATTGCACGAAACCGATTTCAGAAGGTAGACTGGAATTGCATTTAAAGCATAGGAAAAGAGGCAGAATGTCGACAATCATGCACTTGGCCAAAAAGGGCGTATGCGTTTTTTCCTAAATATATTCAGGAAAAAACGCATATGCCCTTTTTGGCCAACGAAGCAAGCTTGCAAAGGAAATCTGCACTACAATGAAGTCTCACTTCCCCCCGGTCAAAACGGCCATCTGAAAAAAGTGTAAAACCCAGAAAGGCAGGACAGGCCATGGAGAATTGGGAGCCTTGTTATGCTGATGGGCGGGATGTAAATTGCCAACAGCCACTCGGGAGAAGTGTATGGTGTTTCCTGAAACATCTAAAAAACAGATGAACAGAGCCTAGGGCACTTCCACTTATGGTCCTATAGCTTAGGGAAATTAAAATCAAAAAGACACAGCCACCCCAAAGTTTGGGACGGCTCTGTTTACAAGAACCTCATTTACGGTACAAGTTCAATATCGCAGAAAGTGAAAAATGGATAAAGAAGTTGTGGTACTTACGTACAATGCAATATCACTCAGCAATGAAATCTATGTCATCAGGCCCGTAACAGCATAATGAGTGGATTCAGGTATGATGATTCTAACTGAAATAAGTCACACAGAAAAAGAAACATCATAAGATATCACTAATACACGGAATGTAAACTTGGCTACACAGGAACTGGATTACAAAAGAAAACAGGGTCTCAAATTTAGAAAACCAACTTATGCTTGCTTAAGGGGAAAGGTGAGTTGGGGTGCTGCATAAAACCAGAGATTGAAATGAGCACAGATAAAGTTCCTTAAGCCAAATATGTAATAGACAAGAGCTACTCCTTGCTCAACGAAATGGACTCAACACCCCATATTAAACGCCTGAGAATATACCTGACTAGTAAGCATCTTAAAACCTATGGATTGCTATGTCTCCGAAAGAGAATCAAGCGTGTGTACAGGGGCATAAACGCAGCAGTGATAGGATTGGAGAGTTTCGGTGAGCAAATGAAGACCCTTTGAAGTCATATTGCATGGTACCCATTCCACGGGTCTCAACTCTCCAGGTTTAAGGGATTCTTCCTTCAGCTAAAACATGCATGTGGAACTCAGAGTATGATCAACCGTGAGATCGGGAGACATGTTCCAATATGTCTCAGTTCTCGCCCCTGGTACTCAGGTGCAACATTCCAGATGCTTTACTAACACTCTCCCGACATGGAGAGTCAGTGCCTTTAACCTCCTGTTTGGCCCAGTTTGCAATTTCTGCGGAAGATGAACAGGAATAGGGAGAACCAATGAGAGACTAGCTGGAGGTGTCTGGACGGGCAAATTTAACTCTCATTTCCCACCAGGAAGAAGAATTAACCAAAGGCTCAGCGTGCCGTGCCGGAACCAGATTAGGGCCTGAAGCAATCCTGCGGTGTTGCGGCCAGCTCACAAGAAAGCGAGTTGAAGAAAGGAGCTCAGGGGCACTGTAATTCACAAACCTGCAGAGTTATAAATGACAGCTATCGTCCAAAAATATACTGAAGTAAGGCTGCCAAGAGGACTTGAAAGCGGGGCAGAATTGCATGAAACCGATTTCAGAAGGTAGACTGGAATTGCATTTAAAGCATAGGAAAAGAGGCAGAATGTCGACAATCATGCACTTGGCCAAAAAGGGCGTATGCGTTTTTTCCTAAATATATTCAGGAAAAAACGCATATGCCCTTTTTGGCCAACGAAGCAAGCTTGCAAAGGAAATCTGCACTACAATGAAGTCTCACTTCCCCCCGGTCAAAACGGCCATCTGAAAAAAGTGTAAAACCCAGAAAGGCAGGACAGGCCATGGAGAATTGGGAGCCTTGTTATGCTGATGGGCGGGATGTAAATTGCCAACAGCCACTCGGGAGAAGTGTATGGTGTTTCCTGAAACATCTAAAAAACAGATGAACAGAGCCTAGGGCACTTCCACTTATGGTCCTATAGCTTAGGGAAATTAAAATCAAAAAGACACAGCCACCCCAAAGTTTGGGACGGCTCTGTTTACAAGAACCTCATTTACGGTACAAGTTCAATATCGCAGAAAGTGAAAAATGGATAAAAAAGTTGTGGTACTTACGTACAATGCAATATCACTCAGCAATGAAATCTATGTCATCAGGCCCATAGCAGCATAATGAGTGGATTCAGGTATGATGATTCTAACTGAAATAAGTCACACAGGAAAAGAAACATCGTAAGATATCACTAATACACGGAATGTAAACTTGGCTACACAGGAACTGGATTACAAAAGAGAACAGGGTCTCAAATTTAGAAAACCAACTTATGCTTGCTTAATGGGAAAGGTGAGTTGGGGTGCTGCATAAAACCAGAGATTGAAATGAACACAGATAAAGTTCCTTAAGCCAAATATGTAATAGACAAGAGGTACTCCTTTCTCAACGAATTGGACACAACACCCCATATTAAACGCCTAAGAATGTACCTGACTAGTAAATATCTTAAAACCTATGCATCGCTATGTCTCCGAAAGAGAATCAAGCGTGTGTATAGGGGCATAAACGCAGCAGTGATAGGATTGGAGAGGTTCGGTGAGCAAATGAAGACCCTTTGAAGTCATATTGCATGGTACCCATTCCACGGGTCTCAACTCTCCAGGTTTAAGGGATTCTTCCTTCAGCTAAAACATGCATGTGGAACCCAGAATATGATCAACCGTGTGATCGGGAGACGTGTTCCAATATGTCTCAGTTCTCGTCCCCTGGTACTCGGGTACAACATTCCAGATGCTGTACTAACACTCTCCCGACTTGGAAAGTCAGTGCCTTTAACCTCCTGTTTGCCCCAGTTTGCAATTTCTGCGGAAGATGAACAGGAATAGGGAGAACCAATGAGAGACTAGCTGGAGGTGTCTGGACGGGCAAATTTAACTCTCATTTCCCACCAGGAAGAGGAATTAACCAAAGGCTCAGCGTGCCGTGCCAGAACCAGATTAGGGCCTGAAGCAATCCTGCGGTGTTGCGGCCAGCTCACAAGAAAGCGAGTTGAAGAAAGGAACTCAGGGGCACTGTAATTCACAAAGCTGCAGAGTTAAAAATGACAGCTATCGTCCAAAAATATACTGAAGTAAGGCTGACAAGAGGACTTGAAAGCGGGGCAGAATTGCAGGAAACCAATTTCAGGAGGTAGACTGGAATTGCATTTAAAGCATGGGAAAAGAGGTAGAACGTCGACAATGATGCACTTGGCCAAAAAGGGTGTATACGTTTTTTCCTGAATATATTCAGGAAAAAACGCATACGAACTTTTTGGCCAACCAAGCAAGCTTGCAAAGAAAATCTGCACTACAATGAAGTCTCACTTGCCCCCGGTCAAAAGGGCCATCTGAGAAAAGTGTAAAATCCAGAAAGGCAGGACAGGCCATGGAGAACTGGGAGCCTTGTTATGCTGATGGGCGGGATGTATATTGCCAACAGCCACTCGGGAGAAGTGTATGGTGTTTCCTAAAACATCTAAAAAACAAAGCAACAGAGCCTAGGGCACTTCCACTTATGGCCCTATAGCTTAGGGAAATTAAAATCAAAAAGACACAGCCACCCCAAAGTTTGGGATGGCTCTGTTTACAAGAAACTCGTTTACGGGACTAGTTCAATATCGCAGAAAGTGAAAAATGGATAAAGAAGTTGTGGTACTTACGTACAATGCAATATCACTCAGCAATGAAATCTATGTCATCAGGCCCGTAGCAGCATAATGAGTGGATTCAGGTATGATGATTCTAACTGAAATAAGTCACACAGGAAAAGAAACATCGTAAGATATCACTAATACACGGAATGTAAACTTGGCTACACAGGAACTGAATTACAAAAGAGAACAGGGTCTCAAATTTAGAAAATCAACTTATGCTTGCTTAAGGCGAAAGGTGAGTTGGGGTGCTGCATAAAACCAGAGATTGAAATGAGCACAGATAAAGTTCCTTAAGCCAAATATGTAATAGACAAGAGCTACTCCTTGCTCAACGATTTGGACACAACACCCCATATTAAACGCCTAAGAATGTACCTGACTACTAAGTATCTTAAAACATATGGATCGCTATGTCTCCGAAAAAGAATCAAGCGTGTGTACAGGGGCATAAACGCAGCAGTGATAGGATTGGAGAGGTTCGGTGAGCAAATGAAGACCCTTTGAAGTCATATTGCATGGTACCCATTCCACGGGTCTCAACTCTCCAGGTTTAAGGGATTCTTCCTTCAGCTAAAACATGCATGTGGAACCCAGAGTATGATCAACCGTGTGATCGGGAGACGTGTTCCAATATGTCTCAGTTCTCGTCCCCTGGTACTCGGGTGCAACATTCCAGACGCTTTACTAACACTCTCCCGACTTGGAGAGTCAGTGCCTTTAACCTCCTGTGTGGCCCAGTTTGCAATTTCTGCGGAAGATGAAGAGGAATAGGGAGGACCAATGAGAGACTAGCTGGAGGTGTCTGGACGGGCAAATTTAACTCTCATTTCCCACCAGGAAGAGGAATTAACCAAAGGCTCAGCGTGCCGTGCCGGAACCAGATTAGGGTCTGAAGCAATCCTGCGGTGCTGCGGCCAGCTCACAAGAAAGCGAGTTGAAGAAAGGAGCTCAGGGGCACTGTAATTCACAAACCTGCAGAGTTATAAATGACAGCTATCGTCCAAAAATATACTGAAGTAACGCTGCCATGAGGACTTGAAAGCGGGGCAGAATTGCAGGAAACCAATTTCAGGAAGTAGAGTGGAATTGCATTTAAAGCATAGGAAAAGAGGCAGAACGTCAACAATGATGCACTTGGCCAAAAAAGGCGTATGCGTTTTTTCCTGAATATATTCAGGAAAAAACGCATACGCCCTTTTAGGCCAACCAAGCAAGCTTGCAAAGGAAATCTGCACTACAATGAAGTCTCACTTCCCCCCGGTCAAAATGGCCATCTGAAAAAAGTGTAAAATCCAGAAAGGCAGGACAGGCCATGGAGAACTGGGAGCCTTGTTATGCTGATGGGCGGGATGTGAATTGCCAACAGCCACTTGGGAGAAGTGTATGGTGTTTCCTGAAACATCTAAAAAACAAAGCAACAGAGCCTAGGGCACTTCCACTTATGGTCCTATAGCTTAGGGAAATTAAAATCAAAAAGACACAGCCACCCCACAGTTTGGGAAGGCTCTGCTTACAAGAACCTCGTTTACGGTACAAGTACAATATCGCAGAAAGTGAAAAATGGATAAAGAAGTTGTGGTACTTACGTACAATGCAATATCACTTGGCAATGAAATCTATGTCATCAGGCCCGTAGCAGCATAATGAGTGGATTCAGGTATGATGATTCTAACTGAAATAAGTCACACAGAAAAAGAAACATCATAAGATATCACTAATACACGGAATGTAAACTTGGCTACACAGGAACTGGATTACAAAAGAGAACAGGGTCTCAAATTTAGAAAACCAACTTATGCTTGCTTAAGGGGAAAGGTGAGTTGGGGTGCTGCATAAAACCAGAGATTGAAATGAGCACAGATAAAGTTCCTTAAGCCAAATATGTAATACAGAAGAGCTACTCCTTGCTCAACGAAATGGACTCAACACCCCATAGTAAACGCCTAAGAATGTACCTGACTAGTAAGTATCTTAAAACCTATGGATCGCTATGTCTCCGAAAGAGAATCAAGCGTGTGTACAGGGGCATAAACGCAGCAGTGATAGGATTGGAGAGGTTCGGTGAGCAAATGAAGACCCTTTGAAGTCATATTGCATGGTACCCATTCCACGGGTCTCAACGCTCCAGGTTTAAGGGATTCTTCCTTCAGCTAAATCATGCATGTGGAACCTAGAGTATGATCAACCGTGTGATCGGGAGACGTGTTCTAATATGTCTCAGTTCTCATCCCCTGGTACTCAGGTGCAATATTCCAGATGCTTTACTAACACTCTCCCGACTTGGAGAGTCAGTGCCTTTAACCTACTGTTTGGCCCAGTTTGCAATTTCTGCGGAAGATGAACAGGAATAGGGAGAACCAATGAGAGACTAGCTGGAGGTGTCTGGATGGGCAAATTTAACTCTCATTTCCCACCAGGAAGAGGAATTAAGCAAAGGCTCAGCGTGCCGTGCCGGAAACAGATTAGGGCCTGAAGAAATCCTGCGGTGTTGCGGCCAGCTCACAAGAAAGCGAGTTGAAGAAAGGAACTCAGGGGCACTGTAATTCACAAACCTGCAGAGTTATAAATGACAGCTATCGTCCAAAAATATACTGAAGTAAGGCTGCCAGGAGGACTTGAAAGCGGGGCAGAATTGCAGGAAACCAATTTCAGGAGGTACACTGGAATTGCATTTAAAGCATAGGAGAAGAGGCAGAACGTCGAGAATGATGCACTTGGCCAAAAAGGGCGTATGCGTTTTTTACTGACTATATTCAGGAAAAAACGCATACGCCCTTTTTGGCCAACCAAGCAAACTTGCAAAGGAAATCTGCACTACAATGAAGTCTCACTTCCCCCCGGTCAAAAGGGCCAACTGAAAAAAGTGTAAAATCCAGAAAGGCAGGACTGGCCATGGAGAACTGGGAGCCTTGTTATGCTGATATGCGGGATGTATATTGCCAACAGCCACTCGGGAGAAGTGTATGGTGTTTCCTGAAACATCTAAAAAACAAAGCAACAGAGCCTAGGGCACTTCCTCTTATGGCCCTATAGCTTAGTGAAATTAAAATCAAAAAGACACAGCCACCCCAAAGTTTGGGACTGCTCTGTTTACAAGAAACTAGTTTACGAGACTAGTTCAATATAGCAGAAAGTGAAAAATGGATAAAGAAGTTGTGGTACTTACGTACAATGCAATATCACTCAGCAATGAAATCTATGTCTTCAGGCCCGTAGCAGCATAATAAGTGTATTCAGGTATGATGATTCTAACTGAAATAAGTCACACAGGAAAAGAAACATCGTAAGATATCACTAATACACGGAATGTAAACTTGGCTACACAGGAACTGAATTACAAAAGAGTACAGGGTCTCAAATTTAGAAAACCAACGTATGCTTGCTTAAGGGGAAAGGTGAGTTGGGGTGCTGCATAAAACCAGAGATTGAAATGGGCACAGATAAAGTTCCTTAAGCCAAATATGTAATACACAAGAGCTACTCCTTGCTCAACGAAATGGACTCAACACCCCATATTAAACGCCTAAGAATGTACCTGACTTGTAAGTATTTTAAACCTATGGATTGCTATGTCTCCGATAGAGAATCAAGCATGTGTACAGGGGCATAAATGCAGCAATGATAGGATTGGAGAGGTTCGGTGAGCAAATGAAGACCCTTTGAATTCATATTGCATGGTACCCATTCCACGGGTCTCAACTCTCCAGGTTTAAGGGATTCTTCCTTCAGCTAAATCATGCATGTGGAACCCATAGTATGATCAACCGTGTGATCGAGAGACGTGTTCAAATATGTCTCAGTTCTCGTCCCCTGATACTCGGGTGCAACATTCCAGATGCTTTACTAACACTCTCCCGACTTGGAGAGTCAGTGCCTTTAACCTCCTGTTTGGCCCAGTTTGCAATTTCTGCGGAAGATGAACAGGAATAGGGAGAACCAATGAGAGACTAGCTGGAGGTGTCTGGACGGGCAAATTTAACTCTCATTTCCAACCAGGAAGAGGAATTAACCAAAGGCTCAGCGTACCATGCCGGAACCAGATTAGGGCCTGAAGCAATCCTGCGGTATTGCAGCCAGCTCACAAGAAAGCAAGTTGAAGAAAGGAGCTCAGGGGCACTGTAATTCACAAACCTGCAGAGTTATAAATGACAGCTATCGTCCAAAAATATACTGAAGTAAGGCTGCCAAGAGGACTTGAAAGCGGGGCAGAATTGCAGGAAACCAATTTCAGGAGGTAGACTGGAATTGCATTTAAAGCATAGGAAAAGAGGCAGAAGGTCGACAATGATGCACTTGGCCAAAAAGGGCGTATGCGTTTTTTCCTGAATATATTCAGGAAAAAACGCATACGCCCTTTTTGGCCAACCAAGCAAGCTTGCAAAGGAAATCTGCACTACAATGAAGTCTCACTTCCCCCCGGTGAAAAGGGCCAACTGAAAAAAGTGTAAAATCCAGAAAGGCAGGACAGGCCATGGAGAACTGGGAGCCTTGTTATGCTGATGGGCGGGATGTATATTGCCAACAGCCACTCGGGAGAAGTGTATGGTGTTTCCTGAAACATCTAAAAAACAAAGCAACAGAGCCTAGGGCACTTCCACTTATGGTCCTATAGCTTAGGGAAATTAAAATCAAAAAGACACAGCCACCCCAAAGTTTGGGATGGCTCTGTTTACAAGAACCTCGTTTACGGTACATCTTCAATATCGCATAAAGCGAAAAATGGATAAAGAAGTTGTGGTACTTACGTACAATGCAATATCACTCAGCAATGACATCTATGTCATCAGGCCCATAGCAGCATAATGAGTGGATTCAGGTATGATCATTCTAACTGAAATAAGTCACACAGAAAAAGAAACATCATAAGATATCACTAATACACGGAATGTAAACTTGGCTACACAGGAACTGAATTTCAAAACAGAACATGGTCCCAAATTTAGAAAATCAACTTATGCTTGCTTAAGGGGAAAGGTGAGTTGGGCTGCTGCATAAAACCAGAGATTGAAATGAGCACAGATAAAGTTCCTGAAGCCAAATATGTAATAGACAAGAGCTACTCCTTGCTCAACGAAATGGACTCAAAACCCCATATTAAACGCCTAATAATGTACCTGACTAGTAAGTATCTTAAAACCTATGGATTGCTATGTCTCTGAAAGTGAATCAATCGTGAGTACAGGGGCAAAAACGCAGCAGTGATAGGATTGGAGAGTTTTGGTGAGCAAATGAAGACCCTTTGAAGTCATATTGCATGGTACCCATTCCACGGGTCTCAACTCTCCAGGTTTAAGGGATTCTTCCTTCAGCTAAAACATGCATGTGGAACCCAGAGTATGATCAACCGTGTGATCGGGAGACGTGTTGAAATATGTCTCAGTTCTCGTCCCCTGGTACTCGGGTGCAACATTCCAGATGCTTTACTAACACTCTCCCGACTTGGAGAGTCAGTGCCTTTAACCTCCTGTTTGGCCCAGTTTGCAAATTCCGCGGAAGATGAACAGGAATAGGGAGAACCAATGAGAGACTAGCTGGAGGTGTCTGGACGGGCAAATTTAACTCTCATTTCCCACCAGGAAGAGGAATTAAGCAAAGGCTCAGCGTGCCGTGCCGGAACCAGATTAGGGCCTGAAGCAATCCTGCGGTGTTGCGGCCAGCTCACAAGAAAGCGAGTTGAAGAAAGGAGCTCAGGGGCACTGTAATTCACAAACCTGCAGAGTTATAAATGACAGCTATCGTCCAATAATATACTGAAGTAAGCCTGCCAAGAGGACTTGAAACGGGGCAGAATTGCAGGAAACCGATTTCAGGAGGTAGACTGGAATTGCATTTAAAGCATAGGAAAAGAGGCAGAACGTCCACAATGATGCACTTGGCCAAAAAGGGCGTATGCGTTTTTTCCTGAATATATTCAGGAAAAATCGCATACGCCCTTTTTGGCCAACCAAGCAAGCTTGCAAAGGAAATCTGCACTACAATGAAGTCTCACTTCCCCCCGGTGAAAAGGGCCATCTGAAAAAAGTGTAAAATCCAGAAAGGCAGGACAGGCCATGGAGAACTGGGAGCCTTGTTATGCTGATGGGCGGGATGTAAATTCCCAACAGCCACTGGGGAGAAGTGTATGGTGTTTCCTGAAACATCTAAGAAACAAAGCAACAGAGCCTAGGGCACTTCCACGTATGGTCCTATAGCTTAGGGAAATTAAAATCAAATAGACACAGCCACCCCAAAGTTTGGGATGGCTCTGTTTACACGAACCGTGTTTATGGTACAAGTTCAATATCGCAGAAAGCGAAAAATGGATAAAGAAGGTGTGGTACTTACGTACAATGCAATATCACTCAGCAATGAAATCTATGTCATCAGGCCCATAGCAGCATAATGAGTGGATTCAGGTATGATGATTCTAACTGAAATAAGTCACACAGGAAAAGAAACATCGTAAGATATCACTAATACACGGAATGTAAACTTGGCTACACAGGAACTGGATTACAAAAGAGAACAGGGTCTCAAATTTAGAAAACCAACTTATGCTTGCTTAAGGGGAAAGGTGAGTTGGGGTGCTGCATAAAACCAGAGATTGAAATGAGCACAGATAAAGTTCCTTAAGCCAAATATGTAATAGACAAGAGGTACTCCTTTCTCAACGAATTGGACACAACACCCCATATTAAACGCCTAAGAATGTACCTGACTAGTAAGTATCTTAAAACCTATGCATCGCTATGTCTCCGAAAGAGAATCAAGCGTGTGTATAGGGGCATAAACGCAGCAGTGATAGGATTGGAGAGGTTCGGTGAGCAAATGAAGACCCTTTGAAGTCATATTGCATGGTACCCATTCCACGGGTCTCAACTCTCCAGGTTTAAGGGATTCTTCCTTCAGCTAAAACATGCATGTGGAACCCAGAATATGATCAACCGTGTGATCGGGAGACGTGTTCCAATATGTCTCAGTTCTCGTCCCCTGGTACTCGGGTACAACATTCCAGATGCTGTACTAACACTCTCCCGACTTGGAAAGTCAGTGCCTTTAACCTCCTGTTTGCCCCAGTTTGCAATTTCTGCGGAAGATGAACAGGAATAGGGAGAACCAATGAGAGACTAGCTGGAGGTGTCTGGACGGGCAAATTTAACTCTCATTTCCCACCAGGAAGAGGAATTAACCAAAGGCTCAGCGTGCCGTGCCAGAACCAGATTAGGGCCTGAAGCAATCCTGCGGTGTTGCGGCCAGCTCACAAGAAAGCGAGTTGAAGAAAGGAACTCAGGGGCACTGTAATTCACAAAGCTGCAGAGTTATAAATGACAGCTATCGTCCAAAAATATACTGAAGTAAGGCTGACAAGAGGACTTGAAAGCGGGGCAGAATTGCAGGAAACCAATTTCAGGAGGTAGACTGGAATTGCATTTAAAGCATAGGAAAAGAGGCAAATCGTCGACAATGATGCACTTGGCCAAAAAGCGTGTATACGTTTTTTCCTGAATATATTCAGGAAAAAACGCATACGACCTTTTTGGCCAACCAAGCAAGCTTGCAAAGGAAATCTGCACTACAATGAAGTCTCACTTGCCCCCGGTCAAAAGGGCCATCTGAGAAAAGTGTAAAATCCAGAAAGGCAGGACAGGCCATGGAGAACTGGGATCCTTGTTATGCTGATGGGCGGGATGTATATTGCCAACAGCCACTCGGGAGAAGTGTATGGTGTTTCCTAAAACATCTAAAAAACAAAGCAACAGAGCCTAGGGCACTTCCACTTATGGTCCTATAGCTTAGGGAAATTAAAATCAAAAAGACACAGCCACCCCAAAGTTTGGGACGGCTCTGTTTACAAGAAACTCGTTTACGGGACTAGTTCAATATAGCAGAAAGTGAAAAATGGATAAAGAAGTTTTGGTACTTACGTACAATGCAATATCACTCAGCAATGAAATCTATGTCATCAGGCCCATAGCAGCATAATGAGTGGATTCAGGTATGATGATTCTAACTGAAATAAGTCACACAGGAAAAAAAAAATCGTAAGATATCACTAATACACATAATGTAAACTTGGCTACACAGGAACTGGATTACAAAAGAGAACAGGGTCTCAAATTTAGAAAACCAACTTATGCTTGCTTAAGGGGAAAGGTGAGTTGGGGTGCTGCATAAAACCAGAGATTGAAATGAGCACAGATAAAGTTCCTTAAGCCAAATATGTAATAGACAAGAGCTACTCCTTGCTCAACGATTTGGACACAACACCCCATATTAAACGCCTAAGAATGTACCTGACTAGTAAGTATCTTAAAACCTATGGATCGCTATGTCTCCGAAAGAGAATCAAGCGTGTGTACAGGGGCATAAACGCAGCAGTGATAGGATTGGAGAGGTTCGGTGAGCAAATGAAGACCCTTTGAAGTCATATTGCATGGTACCCATTCCACGGGTCTCAACTCTCCAGGTTTAAGGGATTCTTCCTTCAGCTAAATCATGCATGTGGAACCCAGAGTATGATCAACCGTGTGATCGGGAGACGTGTTCCAATATGTCTCAGTTCTCGTCCCCTGATACTCGGGTGCAACATTCCAGACGCTTTACTAACACTCTCCCGACTTGGAGAGTCAGTGCCTTTAACCTCCTGTTTGGCCCAGTTTGCAATTTCTGCGGAAGATGAACAGGAATAGGGAGAACCAATGAGAGACTAGCTGGAGGTGTCTGGACGGGCAAATTTAACTCTCATTTCCCACCAGGAAGAGGAATTAACCAAAGGCTCAGCGTGCCGTGCCTGAACCAGATTAGGGCCTGAAGCAATCCTGCGGTGTTGCGGCCAGCTCACAAGAAAGCGAGTTGAAGAAAGGAGCTCAGGGGCACTGTAATTCACAAACCTGCAGAGTTATAAATGACAGCTATCGTCCAAAAATATACTGAAGTAAGGCTGCCAAGAGGACTTGAAAGTGGGGCAGAATTGCAGGAAACCAATTTCAGGAGGTACACTGGAATTCCATTTAAAGCATAGGAAAAGAGGCAAATCGTCGACAATGATGCACTTGGCCAAAAAGTGTGTGTACTTTTTATCCTGAATATATTCAGGAAAAAACGCATACGCCCTTTTTGGCCAACCAAGCAAGCTTGCAAAGGAAATCTGCACTACAATGAAGTCTCACTTGCCCCCGGTCAAAAGGGCCATCTGAGAAAAGTGTAAAATCCATAAAGGCAGGACAGGCCATGGAGAACTGGGAGCCTTGTTATGCTGATGGGCGGGATGTATATTGCCAACAGCCACTCGGGAGAAGTGTATGGTGTTTCTTGAAACATCTAAAAAACAAAGCAACAGAGCCTAGGGCACTTCCACTTATGGCCCTATAGCTTAGGGAAATTAAAATCAAAAAGACACAGCCACCCCAAAGTTTGGGACTGCTCTGTTTACAAGAAACTCGTTTACAGAACTAGTTCAATATCGCAGAAGTGAAAAATGGATAAAGAAGTTGTGGTACTTACGTACAATGCAATATCACTCAGCAATGAAATCTATGTCATCAGGCCCGTAGCAGCATAATGAGTGGATTCAGGTATGATGATTCTAACTGAAATAAGTCACACAGGAAAAGAAACATCGTAAGATATCACTAATACACGGAATGTAAACTTGGCTACACAGGACCTGGATTACAAAAGAGAACAGGGTCTCAAATTTAGGAAACCAACTTATGCTTGCTTAAGGGGAAAGATGAGTTGGGGTGCTGCATAAAACCAGAGATTGAAATGAGCACAGATAAAGTTCCTTAAGCCAAATATGTAATAGACAAGAGGTACTCCTTTCTCAACGAATTGGACACAACACCCCATATTAAACGCCTAAGAATGTACCTGACTAGTAAGTATCTTAAAACCTATGTATCGCTATGTCTCCGAAAGAGAATCAAGCGTGTGTACAGGGGCATAAACGCAGCAGTGATAGGATTGGAGAGGTTCGGTGAGCAAATGAAGACCCTTTGAAGTCATATTGCATGGTACCCATTCCACGGGTCTCAACTCTCCAGGTTTAAGGGATTCTTCCTTCAGCTAAAACATGCATGTGGAACCCAGAATATGATCAACCGTGTGATCGGGAGACGTGTTCCAATATGTCTCAGTTCTCGTCCCCTGGTACTCGGGTACAACATTCCAGATGCTATACTAACACTCTCCCGACTTGGAAAGTCAGTGCCTTTAACCTCCTGTTTGGCCCAGTTTGCAATTTCTGCGGAAGATGAACAGGAATAGGGAGAACCAATGAGAGACTAGCTGGAGGTGTCTGGACGGGCAAATTTAACTCTCATTTCCCACCAGGAAGAGGAATTAACCAAAGGCTCAGCGTGCCGTGCCAGAACCAGATTAGGGCCTGAAGCAATCCTGCGGTGTTGCGGCCAGCTCACAAGAAAGCGAGTTGAAGAAAGGAACTCAGGGGCACTGTAATTCACAAAGCTGCAGAGTTATAAATGACAGCTATCGTCCAAAAATATACTGAAGTAAGGCTGACAAGAGGACTTGAAAGCGGGGCAGAATTGCAGGAAACCAATTTCAGGAGGTAGACTGGAATTGCATTTAAAGCATAGGAAAAGAGGCAAATCGTCGACAATGATGCACTTCACCAAAAAGGGTGTATACGTTTTTTCCTGAATATATTCAGGAAAAAACGCATACGACCTTTTTGGCCAACCAAGCAAGCTTGCAAAGGAAATCTGCACTACAATGAAGTCTCACTTGCCCCCGGTCAAAAGGGCCATCTGAGAAAAGTGTAAAATCCAGAAAGGCAGGACAGGCCATGGAGAACTGGGAGCCTTGTTATGCTGATGGGCGGGATGTATATTGCCAACAGCCACTCGGGAGAAGTGTATGGTGTTTCCTAAAACATCTAAAAAACAAAGCAACAGAGCCTAGGGCACTTCCACTTATGGCCCTATAGCTTAGGGAAATTAAAATCAAAAAGACACAGCCACCCCAAAGTTTGGGACGGCTCTGTTTACAAGAAACTCGTTTACGGGACTAGTTCAATATAGCAGAAAGTGAAAAATGGATAAAGAAGTTTTGGTACTTACGTACAATGCAATATCACTCAGCAATGAAATCTATGTCATCAGGCCCGTAGCAGCATAATGAGTGGATTCAGGTATGATGATTCTAACTGAAATAAGTCACACAGGAAAAAAAAAATCGTAAGATATCACTAATACACATAATGTAAACTTGGCTACACAGGAACTGGATTACAAAAGAGAACAGGGTCTCAAATTTAGAAAACCAACTTATGCTTGCTTAAGGGGAAAGGTGAGTTGGGGTGCTGCATAAAACCAGAGATTGAAATGAGCACAGATAAAGTTCCTTAAGCCAAATATGTAATAGACAAGAGCTACTCCTTGCTCAACGATTTGGACACAACACCCCATATTAAACGCCTAAGAATGTACCTGACTAGTAAGTATCTTAAAACCTATGGATCGCTATGTCTCCGAAAGAGAATCAAGCGTGTGTACAGGGGCATAAACGCAGCAGTGATAGGATTGGAGAGGTTCGGTGAGCAAATGAAGACCCTTTGAAGTCATATTGCATGGTACCCATTCCACGGGTCTCAACTCTCCAGGTTTAAGGGATTCTTCCTTCAGCTAAATCATGCATGAGGAACCCAGAGTATGATCAACCGTGTGATCGGGAGACGTGTTCTAATATGTCTCAGTTCTCGTCCCCTGATACTCGGGTGCAACATTCCAGACGCTTTACTAACACTCTCCCGACTTGGAGAGTCAGTGCCTTTAACCTCCTGTTTGGCCCAGTTTGCAATTTCTGCGGAAGATGAACAGGAATAGGGAGAACCAATGAGAGACTAGCTGGAGGTGTCTGGACGGGCAAATTTAACTCTCATTTCCCACCAGGAAGAGGAATTAACCAAAGGCTCAGCGTGCCGTGCCGGAAACAGATTAGGGCCTGAAGCAATCCTGCGGTGTTGCGGCCAGCTCACAAGAAAGCGAGTTGAAGAAAGGAACTCAGGGGCACTGTAATTCACAAACCTGCAGAGTTATAAATGACAGCTATCGTCCAAAAATATACTGAAGTAAGGCTGCCAAGAGGACTTGAAAGCGGAGCAGAATTGCAGGAAACTGATTTCAGGAGGTACACTGGAATTGCATTTAAAGCATAGGAAAAGAGGCAAAACGTCGACAATGATGCACTTGGCCAAAAAGGGCGTATGCGTTTTTTCCTGAATATATTCAGGAAAAAACGCATACGTCGTTTTTAGCCAACCAAGCAAGCTTGCAAAGGAAATCTGCACTACAATGAAGTCTCACTTCCCCCCGGTCAAAAGGGCCAACTGAAAAAAGTGTAAAATCCAGAAAGGCAGGACAGGCCATGGAGAACTGGGAGCCTTGTTATGCTGATGGGCGGGATGTATATTGCCAACAGCCACTCGGGAGAAGTGTATGGTGTTTCCTGAAACATCTAAAAAACAAAGCAACAGAGCCTAGGGCACTTCCACTTATGGTCCTATAGCTTAGGGAAATTAAAATCAAAAAGACACAGCCACCCCAAAGTTTGGGACGGCTCTGTTTACAAGAAACTCGTTTACGGGACTAGTTCAATATCGCATAAAGCGAAAAATGGATAAAGAAGTTTTGGTACTTACGTACAATGCAATATCACTCAGCAATGACATCTATCATCAGGCCCGTAGCAGCATAATGAGTGGATTCAGGTATGATGATTCTACCTGAAATAAGTCACACAGAAAAAGAAACATCATAAGATATCACTAATACACGGAATGTAAACTTGGCTACACAGGAACTGGATTAGAAAACAGAACAGGGTCTCAAATTTAGAAAACCAACTTATGCTTGCTTAAGGAGAAAGGGGAGTTGGGGTGCTCTATAAAACCAGAGATTGAAATGAGCACAGATAAAGTTCCTTAAGCCAAATATGTAATAGACAAGAGCTACTCCTTGCTCAACGAAATGGACTCAACACCCCATATTAAACGCCTAACAATGTACCTGACTAGTAAGTATCTTAAAAGCTATGGATCGCTATGTCTCCGAAAGAGAATCAAGCGTGTGTACAGGGGCATAAACGCAGCAGTGATAGGATTGGAGAGGTTCAGTGAGCAAATGAAGACCCTTTGAAGTCATATTGCATGGTACCCATTCCACGGGTCTCAACTCTCCAGGTTTAAGGGATTCTTCCTTCAGCTAAATCATGCATGTGGAACCTAGAGTATGATCAACCGTGTGATCGGGAGACGTGTTCTAATATGTCTCAGTTCTCATCCCCTGGTACTCGGGTGCAATATTCCAGATGCTTTACTAACACTCTCCCGACTTGGAGAGTCAGTGCCTTTAACCTCCTGTTTGGCCCAGTTTGCAATTTCTGCGGAAGATGAACAGGAATAGGGAGAACCAATGAGAGACTAGCTGGAGGTGTCTGGACGGGCAAATTTAACTCTCATTTCCAACCAGGAAGAGGAATTAACCAAAGGCTCAGCGTACCATGCCGGAACCAGATTAGGGCCTGAAGCAATCCTGCGGTGTTGCAGCCAGCTCACAAGAAAGCGAGTTGAAGAAAGGATCTCAGGGGCACTGTAATTCACAAACCTGCAGAGTTATAAATGACAGCTATCGTCCAAAAATATACTGAAGTAAGGCTGACAAGAGGACTTGAAAGCGGGGCAGAATTGCAGGAAACCAATTTCAGGAGGTAGACTGGAATTGCATTTAAAGCATAGGAAAAGAGGCAGAACGTGCACAATGATGCACTTGGCCAAAAAGGGCGTATGCGTTTTTTCCTGAATATATTCAGGAAAAAACGCATACGCCCTTTTTGGCCAACCAAGCAAGCTTGCAAAGGAAATCTGCACTACAATGAAGTCTCACTTCCCCCCGGTCAAAAGGGCCAACTGAAAAAAGTGTAAAATCCAGAAAGGCAGGACAGGCCATGGAGAACTGGGAGCCTTGTTATGCTGATGGGCGGGATGTATATTGCCAACAGCCACTCGGGAGAAGTATATGGTGTTTCCTGAAACATCTAAAAAACAAAGCAACAGAGCCTAGGGCACTTCCACTTATGGTCCTATAGCTTAGGGAAATTAAAATCAAAAAGACACAGCCACCCCAAAGTTTCAGACGGCTCTGTTTACAAGAACCTCGTTTACGGTACATCTTCAATATGGCATAAAGCGAAAAATGGATAAAGAAGTTGTGGTACTTACGTACAATGCAATATCACTCAGCAATGACATCTATGTCATCAGGCCCATAGCAGCATAATGAGTGGATTCAGGTATGATGATTCTAACTGAAATAAGTCACACAGAAAAAGAAACATCATAAGATATCACTAATACACGGAATGTAAACTTGGCTACACAGGAACTGAATTTCAAAACAGAACATGGTCCCAAATTTAGAAAATCAACTTATGCTTGCTTAAGGGGAAAGGTGAGTTGGGCTGCTGCATAAAACCAGAGATTGAAATGAGCACAGATAAAGTTCCTTAAGCCAAATATGTAATAGACAAGAGCTACTCCTTGCTCAACGATTTGGACACAACACCCCATATTAAACGCCTAATAATGTACCTGACTAGTAAGTATCTTAAAACCTATGGATTGCTATGTCTCTGAAAGTGAATCAATCGTGAGTACAGGGGCAAAAACGCAGCAGTGATAGGATTGGAGAGTTTTGGTGAGCAAATGAAGACCCTTTGAAGTTATATTGCATGGTACCCATTCCACGGGTCTCAACTCTCCAGGTTTAAGGGATTCTTCCTTCAGCTAAAACATGCATGTGGAACCCAGAGTATGATCAACCGTGTGATCGGGAGACGTGTTGAAATATGTCTCAGTTCTCGTCCCCTGGTACTCGGGTGCAACATTCCAGATGCTTTACTAACACTCTCCCGACTTGGAGAGTCAGTGCCTTTAACCTCCTGTTTGGCCCAGTTTGCAAATTCCGCGGAAGATGAACAGGAATAGGGAGAACCAATGAGAGACTAGCTGGAGGTGTCTGGACGGGAAAATTTAACTCTCATTTCCCACCAGGAAGAGGAATTAACCAAAGGCTCAGCGTGCCATGCCGGAACCAGATTAGGGCCTGAAGCAATCCTGCGGTGTTGCGGCCAGCTCACAAGAAAGCGAGTTGAAGAAAGGAGCTCAGGGGCACTGTAATTCACAAACCTGCAGAGTTATAAATGACAGCTATCATCCAAAAATATACTGAAGTAAGGCTGCCAAGAGGACTTGAAAGCCGGGCAGAATTGCAGGAAAGTGATTTCAGGAGGTAGACTGGAATTGCATTTAAAGCATAGGAAAAGAGGCAGAAGGTCGACAATGATGCACTTGGCCAAAAAGGGCGTATGCGTTTTTTCATGAATATATTCAGGAAAAAACGCATACGCCCTTTTTGGCCAACCAAGCAAGCTTGCAAAGGAAATCTGCACTACAATGAAGTCTCACTTCCCCCCCGTCAAAAGGGCCATCTGAAAAAAGTGTAAAATCCAGAAAGGCAGGACAGGCCATGGAGAACTGGGAGCCTTGTTATGCTGATGGGCGGGATGTAAATTGCCAACAGCCACTCGGGAGAAGTGTATGGTGTTTCCTGAAACATCTAAAAAACAAAGCAACAGAGCCTAGGGCACTTCCACTTATGGTCCTATAGCTTAGGGAAATTAAAATCAAAAAGACACAGCCACCCCAAAGTTTGGGATGGCTCTGTTTACAAGAAACTCGT
The DNA here is from genome assembly GCF_937001465.1 of Orcinus orca. NCBI lineage: Eukaryota > Metazoa > Chordata > Mammalia > Artiodactyla > Delphinidae > Orcinus > Orcinus orca. Next base: position 2,352,506 of record NW_026044021.1, read on the forward strand.
TTACGGTACATCTTCAATATCGCATAAAGCGAAAAATGGATAAAGAAGTTGTGGTACTTACGTACAATGCAATATCACTCAGCAATGACATCTATGTCATCAGGCCCATAGCAGCATAATGAGTGGATTCAGGTATGATGATTCTAACTGAAATAAGTCACACAGAAAAAGAAACATCATAAGATATCACTAATACACGGAATGTAAACTTGGCTACACAGGAACTGAATTTCAAAACAGAACATGGTCCCAAATTTAGAAAATCAACTTATGCTTGCTTAAGGGGAAAGGTGAGTTGGGGTGCTGCATAAAACCAGAGATTGAAATGAGCCCAGATAAAGTTCCTTAAGCCAAATATGTAATAGACAAGAGCTACTCCTTGCTCAACGAAATGGACCCAAAACCCCATATTAAACGCCTAATAATGTACCTGACTAGTAAGTATCTTAAAACCTATGGATTGCTATGTCTCTGAAAGTGAATCAATCGTGAGTACAGGGGCAAAAACGCAGCAGTGATAGGATTGGAGAGTTTTGGTGAGCAAATGAAGACCCTTTGAAGTCATATTGCATGGTACCCATTCCACGGGTCTCAACTCTCCAGGTTTAAGGGATTCTTCCTTCAGCTAAAACATGCATGTGGAACCCAGAGTATGATCAACCGTGTGATCGGGAGACGTGTTGAAATATGTCTCAGTTCTCGTCCCCTGGTACTCGGGTGCAACATTCCAGATGCTTTACTAACACTCTCCCGACTTGGAGAGTCAGTGCCTTTAACCTCCTGTTTGGCCCAGTTTGCAAATTCCGCGGAAGATGAACAGGAATAGGGAGAACCAATGAGAGACTAGCTGGAGGTGTCTGGACGGGAAAATTTAACTCTCATTTCCCACCAGGAAGAGGAATTAACCAAAGGCTCAGCGTGCCATGCCGGAACCAGATTAGGGCCTGAAGCAATCCTGCGGTGTTGCGGCCAGCTCACAAGAAAGCGAGTTGAAGAAAGGAGCTCAGGGGCACTGTAATTCACAAACCTGCAGAGTTATAAATGACAGCTATCATCCAAAAATATACTGAAGTAAGGCTGCCAAGAGGACTTGAAAGCCGGGCAGAATTGCAGGAAACCGATTTCAGGAGGTAGACTGGAATTGCATTTAAAGCATAGGAAAAGAGGCAGAAGGTCGACAATGATGCACTTGGCCAAAAAGGGCGTATGCGTTTTTCCTGAATATATTCAGGAAAAAACGCATACGCCCTTTTTGGCCAACCAAGCAAGCTTGCAAAGGAAATCTGCACTACAATGAAGTCTCACTTCCCCCCCGTCAAAAGGGCCATCTGAAAAAAGTGTAAAATCCAGAAAGGCAGGACAGGCCATGGAGAACTGGGAGCCTTGTTATGCTGATGGGCGGGATGTAAATTGCCAACAGCCACTCGGGAGAAGTGTATGGTGTTTCCTGAAACATCTAAAAAACAAAGCAACAGAGCCTAGGGCACTTCCACTTATGGTCCTATAGCTTAGGGAAATTAAAATCAAAAAGACACAGCCACCCCAAAGTTTGGGATGGCTCTGTTTACAAGAAACTCGTTTACGGTACAAGTTCAATATCGCATAAAGCGAAAAATGGATAAAGAAGTTGTGGTACTTATGTACAAGGCAATATCACTCAGCAATGACATCTATGTCATCAGGCCCATAGCAGCATAATGAGTGGATTCAGGTATGATGATTCTAACTGAAATAAGTCACACAGAAAAAGAAACATCATAAGATATCACTAATACACGGAATGTAAACTTGGCTACACAGGAACTGAATTTCAAAACAGAACATGGTCCCAAATTTAGAAAACCAACTTATGCTTGCTTAAGGGGAAAGGTGAGTTGGGGTGCTGCATAAAACCAGAGATTGAAATGAGCACAGATAAAGTTCCTTAAGCCAAATATGTAATAGACAAGAGCTACTCCTTGCTCAACGAAATGGACTCAAAACCCCATATTAAATGCCTAATAATGTACCTGACTAGTAAGTATCTTAAAACCTATGGATTGCTATGTCTCTGAAAGTGAATCAATCGTGAGTACAGGGGCAAAAACGCAGCAGTGATAGGATTGGAGAGTTTTGGTGAGCAAATGAAGACCCTTTGAAGTCATATTGCATGGTACCCATTCCACGGGTCTCAACTCTCCAGGTTTAAGGGATTCTTCCTTCAGCTAAAACATGCATGTGGAACCCAGAGTATGATCAACCGTGTGATCGGGAGACGTGTTGAAATATGTCTCAGTTCTCGTCCCCTGGTACTCGGGTGCAACATTCCAGATGCTTTACTAACACTCTCCCGACTTGGAGAGTCAGTGCCTTTAACCTCCTGTTTGGCCCAGTTTGCAAATTCCGCGGAAGATGAACAGGAATAGGGAGAACCAATGAGAGACTAGCTGGAGGTGTCTGGACGGGAAAATTTAACTCTCATTTCCCACCAGGAAGAGGAATTAACCAAAGGCTCAGCGTGCCATGCCGGAACCAGATTAGGGCCTGAAGCAATCCTGCGGTGTTGCGGCCAGCTCACAAGAAAGCGAGTTGAAGAAAGGAGCTCAGGGGCACTGTAATTCACAAACCTGCAGAGTTATAAATGACAGCTATCATCCAAAAATATACTGAAGTAAGGCTGCCAAGAGGACTTGAAAGCCGGGCAGAATTGCAGGAAACCGATTTCAGGAGGTAGACTGGAATTGCATTTAAAGCATAGGAAAAGAGGCAGAAGGTCGACAATGATGCACTTGGCCAAAAAGGGCGTATGCGTTTTTTCCTGAATATATTCAGGAAAAAACGCATACGCCCTTTTTGGCCAACCAAGCAAGCTTGCAAAGGAAATCTGCACTACAATGAAGTCTCACTTCCCCCCCGTCAAAAGGGCCATCTGAAAAAAGTGTAAAATCCAGAAAGGCAGGACAGGCCATGGAGAACTGGGAGCCTTGTTATGCTGATGGGCGGGATGTAAATTGCCAACAGCCACTCGGGAGAAGTGTATGGTGTTTCCTGAAACATCTAAAAAACAAAGCAACAGAGCCTAGGGCACTTCCACTTATGGTCCTATAGCTTAGGGAAATTAAAATCAAAAAGACACAGCCACCCCAAAGTTTGGGATGGCTCTGTTTACAAGAAACTCGTTTACGGTACAAGTTCAATATCGCATAAAGCGAAAAATGGATAAAGAAGTTGTGGTACTTATGTACAAGGCAATATCACTCAGCAATGACATCTATGTCATCAGGCCCATAGAAGCATAATGAGTGGATTCAGGTATGATGATTCTAACTGAAATAAGTCACACAGAAAAAGAAACATCATAAGATATCACTAATACACGGAATGTAAACTTGGCTACACAGGAACTGAATTTCAAAACAGAACATGGTCCCAAATTTAGAAAACCAACTTATGCTTGCTTAAGGGGAAAGGTGAGTTGGGGTGCTGCATAAAACCAGAGATTGAAATGAGCACAGATAAAGTTCCTTAAGCCAAATATGTAATAGACAAGAGCTACTCCTTGCTCAACGAAATGGACTCAAAACCCCATATTAAACGCCTAATAATGTACCTGACTAGTAAGTATCTTAAAACCTATGGATTGCTATGTCTCTGAAAGTGAATCAATCGTGAGTACAGGGGCAAAAACGCAGCAGTGATAGGATTGGAGAGTTTTGGTGAGCAAATGAAGACCCTTTGAAGTCATATTGCATGGTACCCATTCCACGGGTCTCAACTCTCCAGGTTTAAGGGATTCTTCCTTCAGCTAAAACATGCATGTGGAACCCAGAGTATGATCAACCGTGTGATCGGGAGACGTGTTGAAATATGTCTCAGTTCTCGTCCCCTGGTACTCGGGTGCAACATTCCAGATGCTTTACTAACACTCTCCCGACTTGGAGAGTCAGTGCCTTTAACCTCCTGTTTGGCCCAGTTTGCAAATTCCGCGGAAGATGAACAGGAATAGGGAGAACCAATGAGAGACTAGCTGGAGGTGTCTGGACGGGAAAATTTAACTCTCATTTCCCACCAGGAAGAGGAATTAACCAAAGGCTCAGCGTGCCATGCCGGAACCAGATTAGGGCCTGAAGCAATCCTGCGGTGTTGCGGCCAGCTCACAAGAAAGCGAGTTGAAGAAAGGAGCTCAGGGGCACTGTAATTCACAAACCTGCAGAGTTATAAATGACAGCTATCATCCAAAAATATACTGAAGTAAGGCTGCCAAGAGGACTTGAAAGCCGGGCAGAATTGCAGGAAACCGATTTCAGGAGGTAGACTGGAATTGCATTTAAAGCATAGGAAAAGAGGCAGAAGGTCGACAATGATGCACTTGGCCAAAAAGGGCGTATGCGTTTTTTCCTGAATATATTCAGGAAAAAACGCATACGCCCTTTTTGGCCAACCAAGCAAGCTTGCAAAGGAAATCTGCACTACAATGAAGTCTCACTTCCCCCCCGTCAAAAGGGCCATCTGAAAAAAGTGTAAAATCCAGAAAGGCAGGACAGGCCATGGAGAACTGGGAGCCTTGTTATGCTGATGGGCGGGATGTAAATTGCCAACAGCCACTCCGGAGAAGTGTATGGTGTTTCCTGAAACATCTAAAAAACAAAGCAACAGAGCCTAGGGCACTTCCACTTATGGTCCTATAGCTTAGGGAAATTAAAATCAAAAAGACACAGCCACCCCAAAGTTTGGGATGGCTCTGTTAACAAGAAACTCGTTTACGGTACAAGTTCAATATCGCATAAAGCGAAAAATGGATAAAGAAGTTGTGGTACTTACGTACAATGCAATATCACTCAGCAATGACATCTATGTCATCAGGCCCATAGCAGCATAATGAGTGGATTCAGGTATGATGATTCTAACTGAAATAAGTCACACAGAAAAAGAAACATCATAAGATATCACTAATACACGGAATGTAAACTTGGCTACACAGGAACTGAATTTCAAAACAGAACATGGTCCCAAATTTAGAAAATCAACTTATGCTTGCTTAAGGGGAAAGGTGAGTTGGGGTGCTGCATAAAACCAGAGATTGAAATGAGCACAGATAAAGTTCCTTAAGCCAAATATGTAATAGACAAGAGCTACTCCTTGCTCAACGAAATGGACTCAACACTCCATATTAAACGCCTAAGAATGTACCTGACTAGTAAGTATCTTAAAACCTATGGATTGCTATGTCTCTGAAAGTGAATCAATCATGAGTACAGGGGCAAAAACGCAGCAGTGATAGGATTGGAGAGTTTTGGTGAGCAAATGAAGACCCTTTGAAGTCATATTGCATGGTACCCTTTCCACGGGTCTCAACTCTCCAGGTTTAAGGGATTCTTCCTTCAGCTAAAACATGCATGTGGAACCCAGAGTATGATCAACCGTGTGATCGGGAGACGTGTTGAAATATGTCTCAGTTCTCGTCCCCTGGTACTCGGGTGCAACATTCCAGATGCTTTACTAACACTCTCCCGACTTGGAGAGTCAGTGCCTTTAACCTCCTGTTTGGCCCAGTTTGCAAATTCCGCGGAAGATGAACAGGAATAGGGAGAACCAATGAGAGACTAGCTGGAGGTGTCTGGACGGGAAAATTTAACTCTCATTTCCCACCAGGAAGAGGAATTAACCAAAGGCTCAGCGTGCCATGCCAGAACCAGATTAGGGCCTGAAGCAATCCTGCGGTGTTGTGGCCAGCTCACAAGAAAGCGAGTTGAAGAAAGGAGCTCAGGGGCACTGTAATTCACAAACCTGCAGAGTTATAAATGACAGCTATCATCCAAAAATATACTGAAGTAAGGCTGCCAAGAGGACTTGAAAGCCGGGCAGAATTGCAGGAAACTGATTTCAGGAGGTAGACTGGAATTGCATTTAAAGCATAGGAAAAGAGGCAGAAGGTCGACAATGATGCACTTGGCCAAAAAGGGCGTATGCGTTTTTTCCTGAATATATTCAGGAAAAAACGCATACGCCCTTTTCGGCCAACCAAGCAAGCTTGCAAAGGAAATCTGCACTACAATGAAGTCTCACTTCCCCCCCGTCAAAAGGGCCATCTGAAAAAAGTGTAAAATCCAGAAAGGCAGGACAGGCCATGGGGAACTGGGAGCCTTGTTATGCTGATGGGCGGGATGTAAATTGCCAACAGCCACTCGGGAGAAGTGTATGGTGTTTCCTGAAACATCTAAAAAACAAAGCAACAGAGCCTAGGGCACTTCCACTTATGGTCCTATAGCTTAGGGAAATTAAAATCAAAAAGACACAGCCACCCCAAAGTTTGGGATGGCTCTGTTTACAAGAAACTCGTTTACGGTACAAGTTCAATATCGCATAAAGCGAAAAATGGATAAAGAAGTTGTGGTACTTACGTACAATGCAATATCACTCAGCAATGACATCTATGTCATCAGGCCCATAGCAGCATAATGAGTGGATTCAGGTATGATGATTCTAACTGAAATAAGTCACACAGAAAAAGAAACATCATAAGATATCACTAATACACGGAATGTAAACTTGGCTACACAGGAACTGGATTACAAAACAGAACAGGGTCTCAAATTTAGAAAACCAACTTATGCTTGTTTAAGGGGAAAGGTGAGTTGGGGTGCTGCATAAAACCAGAGATTGAAATGAGCACAGATAAAGTTCCATAAGCCAAATATGGAATAGACAAGAGCTACTCCTTGCTCAACGAAATGGACTCAACACCCCATATTAAACGCCTAAGAATGTACCTGACTAGTAAGTATCTTAAAACCTATGGATTGCTATGTCTCCGAAAGAGAATCAAACGTGTGTACAGGGGCATAAACGCAGCAGTGATAGGATTGGAGAGGTTCGGTGAGCAAATGAAGACCCTTTGAAGTCATATTGCATGGTACCCATTCCACGGGTCTCAACTCTCCAGCTTTAAGGGATTCTTCCTTCAGCTGAAACGTGCATGTGGAACCCAGAGTATGATCAACCATGTGATTGGGAGACGTGTTCAAATATGTCTCAGTTTTCGTCCGCTGGTACTCAGGTGCAACATTCCAGACGCTTTACTAACACTCTCCCGACTTGGAGAGTCAGTGCCTTTAACCTCCTGCTTGGCCCAGTTTGCAATTTCTGCGGAAGATGAACAGGGATAGGGAGGACCAATGAGAGACTAGCTGGAGGTGTCTGGACGGGCAAATTTAACTCTCATTTCCCACCAGGAAGAGCAATTAAGCAAAGGCTCAGCGTGCCGTGCCGGAACCAGATTAGGGCCTGAAGCAATCGTGCGGTGTTGCGGCCAGCTCACAAGAAAGCGAGTTGAAGAAAGGAGCTAAGGGACACTGTAATTCACAAACCTGCAGAGTTATAAATAACAGCTATCGTCCAAAAATATACTGAAGTAAGGCTGCCAAGAGGACTTGAAAGCGGGGCAGAATTGCAGGAAACCGATTTCAGGAGGTAGACTGGAATTGCCTTTAAAGCATAGGAAAAGAGGCAGAACGTCGACAATGATGCACTTGCCCAAAAAGTGCGTATGCGTTTTTTCCTGAATATATTCAGGAAAAAACGCATATGCCCTTTTTGGCCAACCAAGCAAGCTTGCAAAGGAAATCTGCACTACAATGAAGTCTCACTTCCCCCCGGTCAAAAGGGCCATCTGAAAAAAGTGTAAAATCCAGAAAGGCAGGACAGGCCATGGAGAACTGGGAGCCTTGTTATGCTGATGGGCGGGATGTAAATTGCCAACAGCCACTCGGGAGAAGTGTATGGTGTTTCCTGAAACATCTAAAAAACAAAGCAACAGAGCCTAGGGCACTTCCACTTATGGTCCTATAGCTTAGGGAAATTAAAATCAAAAAGACACAGCCACCCCAAAGTTTGGGACGGCTCTGTTTACAAGAACCTCGTTTACGGTACATGTTCAATATCGCAGAAAGTGAAAAATGGATAAAGAAGTTGTGGTACTCACGTACAATGCAATATCACTCAGCAATGAAATCTATGTCATCTGGCCCATAGCAGCATAATGAGTGGATTCAGGTAAGATGACTCTAACTGAAATAAGTCACACAGAAAAAGAAACATCATAAGATATCACTAATACACGGAATGTAAACTTGGCTACACAGGAACTGGATTACAAAACAGAAGAGGGTCTCAAATTTAGAAAACCAACTTATGCTTGTTTAAGGGGAAAGGTGAGTTGGGGTGCTGCATAAAACCAGAGATTGAAATGAGCACAGATAAAGTTCCTTAAGCCAAATATATAATAGACAAGAGCTACTCCTTGCTCAACGAAATGGACTCAACACCCCATATTAAACGCATAAAAATGTACCTGACTAATAAGTATCTTAAAAGCTATGGATCGCTATGTCTCCGAAAGAGAATCAAGCATGTGTACAGGGGCATAAACGCAGCAGTGATAGGATTGGAGAGGTTCGGTGAGCAAATGAAGACCCTTTGAAGTCATATTGCATGGTACCCATTCCACGGGTCTCAACTCTCCAGCTTTAAGGGATTCTTCCTTCAGCTAAAGCATGCATGTGGAACCCAGAGTATGATCAACCGTGTGATCGGGAGACGTGTTCCAATATGTCTCAGTTCTCGTCCCCTGGTACTCGGCTGCAACATTCCAGACGCTTTACTAACACTCTCCCGACTTGGAGAGTCAGTGCCTTTAACCTCCTGTTTGGACCAGTTTGCAATTTCTGCGGAAGATGAACAGGAATAAGGAGAACCAATGAGAGACTAGCTGGAGGTGTCTGGACGGGCAAATTTAACTCTCATTTCCCACCAGGAAGAGGAATTAACCAAAGGCTCAGCGTGCCGTGCCGGAACCACATTAGGGCCTGAAGCAATCCTGTGGTGTTGCGGCCAGCTCACAAGAAAGCGAGTTGAAGAAAGGATCTCAGGGGCACTGTAATTCACAGACCTGCAGAGTTATAAATGACAGCTATCGTCCAAAAATATACTGAAGTAAGGCTGCCAAGAGGACTTGAAAGCGGGGCAGAATTGCAGGAAACCGATTTCAGGAGGTAGACTGGAATTGCATTTAAAGCATAGGAAAAGAGGCAGAACGTCGACAATGATGCACTTGCCCAAAAAGTGCGTATGCGTTTTTTCCTGAATATATTCAGGAAAAAACGCATACGCCCTTTTTGGCCAACCAAGCAAGCTTGCAAAGGAAATCTGCACTACAATGAAGTCTCACTTCCCCCCGGTCAAAAGGGCCATCTGAAAAAAGTGTAAAATCTAGAAAGGCAGAACAGGCCATGGAGAACTGGGAGCCTTGTTATGCTGATGGGCGGGATGTAAATTGCCAACAGCCACTCGGGAGAAGTGTATGGTGTTTCCTGAAACATCTAAAAAACAAAGCAACAGAGCCTAGGGCACTTCCACTTATAGTCCTATAGCTTAGGGAAATTAAAATCAAAAAGACACAGCCACCCCAAAGTTTGGGACCTCTCTGTTTACAAGAACCTCATTTACGGTAGAAGTTCAATATCGCAGAAAGTGAAAAATGGATAAAGAAGTTGTGGTAGTTACGTACAATGCAATATCACTCAGCAATGAAATCTATGTCATCAGGCCCGTAGCAGCATAGACTGGATTCAGGTATGATGATTCTCACTGAAATAAGTCACACAGAAAAAGAAACATCATAAGATATCACTAATACACGGAATGTAAACTTGGCTACACAGGAAATGGATTACAAAACAGAAGAGGGTCTCAAATTTAGAAAACCAACTTATGCTTGCTTAAGGGGAAAGGTGAGTTGGGGTGCTACATAAAACCAGAGATTGAAATGAGCACAGATAAATTTCCTTAAGCCAAATATGGAATAGACAAGAGCTACTCCTTGCTCAACGAAATGGACTCAACACCCCATATTAAACGCCTAAGAATGTACCTGACTAGTAAGTATCTTAAAACCTATGGATTGCTATGTCTCCGAAAGAGAATCAAGCGTGTGTACAGGGGCATAAACGCAGCAGTGATAGGATTGGAGAGGTTCGGTGAGCAAATGAAGACCCTTTGAAGTCATATTGCATGGTACCCATTCCACGGGTCTCAACTCTCCAGGTTTAAGGGATTCTTCCTTCAGCTGAAACATGCATGTGGAACCCAGAGTATGATCAACCGTGTGATTGGGAGACGTGTTCAAATATGTCTCAGTTTTCGTCCGCTGGTACTCAGGTGCAACATTCCAGACGCTTTACTAACACTCTCCCGACTTGGAGAGTCAGTGCCTTTAACCTCCTGCTTGGCCCAGTTTGCAATTTCTGCGGAAGATGAACAGGGATAGGGAGGACCAATGAGAGACTAGCTGGAGGTGTCTGGACGGGCAAATTTAACTCTCATTTCCCACCAGGAATAGCAATTAAGCAAAGGCTCAGCGTGCCGTGCCGGAACCAGATTAGGGCCTGAAGCAATCGTGCGGTGTTGCGGCCAGCTCACAAGAAAGCGAGTTGAAGAAAGTAGCTCAGGGGCACTGTAATTCACAAACCTGCAGAGTTATAAATGACAGCTATCATCCAAAAATGTACTGAAATAAGGCTGCCAAGAGGACTTGAAAGCGGGGCAGAATTGCAGGAAACCGATTTCAGGAGGTAGACTGGAATTGCATTTAAAGCATAGGAAAAGAGGCAGAACGTCGACAATGATTCACTTGGCCAAAAAGGGCGTATGCGTTTTTTCCTGAATATATTCAGGAAAAAACGCATACGCACTTTTTGGCCAACCAAGCAAGCTTGCAAAGGAAATCTGCACTACAATGAAGTCTCACTTCCCCCTGGTCAAAAGGGCCATCTGAAAAAAGTGTAAAATCCAGAAAGGCAGGACAGGCCATGGAGAACTGGGAGCCTTGTTATGCTCATGGGCAGGATGTAAATTGCCAACAGCCACTCAGGAGAAGTGTATGGTGTTTCCTGAAACATTTAAAAAACAAAGCAACAGAGCCTAGGGCACTTCCACTTATGGTCCTATAGCTTAGGGAAATTAAAATCAAAAAGACACAGCCACCCCAAAGTTTGGGACGGCTCTGTTTACAAGAATCTCGTTTACGGTACATGTTCAATATCGCACAAAGTGAAAAATGGATAAAGAAGTTGTGGTAGTTACATACAATGCAATATCACTCAGCAATGAAATCTATGTCATCAGGCCCGTAGCAGCATAGACTGGATTCAGGTATGATGATTCTCACTGAAATAAGTCACACAGAAAAAGAAACATCATAAGATATCACTAATACACGGAATGTAAACTTGGCTACACAGGAACTGGATTACAAAACAGAACAGCGTCTCAAATTTAGAAAACCAAGTTATGCTTGCTTAAAAGGAAAGGTGAGTTGGGGTGCTGCATAAAACCAGAGATTGAAATGAGCACAGATAAATTTCCTTAAGCCTAATATATAATAGACAAGAGCTACTCCTTGCTCAACGAAATGGACTCAACTCCCCATATTAAACGCATAAGAATGTACCTGACTAGTAAGTATCTTAAAAGCTATGGATCGCTATGTCTCCGAAAGAGAATCAAGCATGTGTACAGGGGCATAAACGCAGCAGTGATAGGATTGGAGAGGTTCGGTGAGCAAATGAAGATCCTTTGAAGTCATATTGCATGGTACCCATTCCACGGGTCTCAACTCTCCAGCTTTAAGGGATTCTTCCTTCAGCTAAAACATGCATGTGGAACCCAGAGTATGATCAACCGTGTGATCGGGAGACGTGTTCCAATATGTCTCAGTTCTCGTCCCCTGGTACTCGGCTGCAACATTCCAGACGCTTTACTAACACTCTCCCGACTTGGAGAGTCAGTGCCTTTAACCTCCTGTTTGGACCAGTTTGCAATTTCTGCGGAAGATGAACAGGAATAAGGAGAACCAATGAGAGACTAGGTGGAGGTGTCTGGACGGGCAAATTTAACTCTCATTTCCCACCAGGAAGAGGAATTAACCAAAGGCTCAGCGTGCCGTGCCGGAACCAGATCAGGGCCTGAAGCAATCCTGTGGTGTTGCGGCCAGCTCACAAGAAAGCGAGTTGAAGAAAGGATCTCAGGGGCACTGTAATTCACAGACCTGCAGAGTTATAAATGACAGCTATCATCCAAAAATATACTGAAGTAAGGCTGCCAAGAGGACTTGAAAGCCGGGCAGAATTGCAGGAAACTGATTTCAGGAGGTAGACTGGAATTGCATTTAAAGCATAGGAAAAGAGGCAGAAGGTCGACAATGATGCACTTGGCCAAAAAGGGCGTATGCGTTTTTTCCTGAATATATTCAGGAAAAAACGCATACGCCCTTTTCGGCCAACCAAGCAAGCTTGCAAAGGAAATCTGCACTACAATGAAGTCTCACTTCCCCCCCGTCAAAAGGGCCATCTGAAAAAAGTGTAAAATCCAGAAAGGCAGGACAGGCCATGGAGAACTGGGAGCCTTGTTATGCTGATGGGCGGGATGTAAATTGCCAACAGCCACTCCGGAGAAGTGTATGGTGTTTCCTGAAACATCTAAAAAACAAAGCAACAGAGCCTAGGGTACTTCCACTTATGGTCCTATAGCTTAGGGAAATTAAAATCAAAAAGACACAGCCACCCCAAAGTTTGGGATGGCTCTGTTTACAAGAAACTCGTTTACGGTACAAGTTCAATATCGCATAAAGCGAAAAATGGATAAAGAAGTTGTGGTACTTACGTACAATGCAATATCACTCAGCAATGACATCTATGTCATCAGGCCCATAGCAGCATAATGAGTGGATTCAGGTATGATGATTCTAACTGAAATAATTCACACAGAAAAAGAAACATCATAAGATATCACTAATACACGGAATGTAAACTTGGCTACACAGGAACTGGATTACAAAACAGAACAGGGTCTCAAATTTAGAAAACCAACTTATGCTTGTTTAAGGGGAAAGGTGAGTTGGGGTGCTGCATAAAACCAGAGATTGAAATGAGCACAGATAAAGTTCCATAAGCCAAATATGGAATAGACAAGAGCTACTCCTTGCTCAACGAAATGGACTCAACACCCCATATTAAACGCCTAAGAATGTACCTGACTAGTAAGTATCTTAAAACCTATGGATTGCTATGTCTCCGAAAGAGAATCAAACGTGTGTACAGGGGCATAAACGCAGCAGTGATAGGATTGGAGAGGTTCGGTGAGCAAATGAAGACCCTTTGAAGTCATATTGCATGGTACCCATTCCACGGGTCTCAACTCTCCAGCTTTAAGGGATTCTTCCTTCAGCTGAAACGTGCATGTGGAACCCAGAGTATGATCAACCATGTGATTGGGAGACGTGTTCAAATATGTCTCAGTTTTCGTCCACTGGTACTCAGGTGCAACATTCCAGACGCTTTACTAACACTCTCCCGACTTGGAGAGTCAGTGCCTTTAACCTCCTGCTTGGCCCAGTTTGCAATTTCTGCGGAAGATGAACAGGGATAGGGAGGACCAATGAGAGACTAGCTGGAGGTGTCTGGACGGGCAAATTTAACTCTCATTTCCCACCAGGAAGAGCAATTAAGCAAAGGCTCAGCGTGCCGTGCCGGAACCAGATTAGGGCCTGAAGCAATCGTGCGGTGTTGCGGCCAGCTCACAAGAAAGCGAGTTGAAGAAAGGAGCTAAGGGACACTGTAATTCACAAACCTGCAGAGTTATAAATAACAGCTATCGTCCAAAAATATACTGAAGTAAGGCTGCCAAGAGGACTTGAAAGCGGGGCAGAATTGCAGGAAACCGATTTCAGGAGGTAGACTGGAATTGCCTTTAAAGCATAGGAAAAGAGGCAGAACGTCGACAATGATGCACTTGCCCAAAAAGTGCGTATGCGTTTTTTCCTGAATATATTCAGGAAAAAACGCATATGCCCTTTTTGGCCAACCAAGCAAGCTTGCAAAGGAAATCTGCACTACAATGAAGTCTCACTTCCCCCCGGTCAAAAGGGCCATCTGAAAAAAGTGTAAAATCCAGAAAGGCAGGACAGGCCATGGAGAACTGGGAGCCTTGTTATGCTGATGGGCGGGATGTAAATTGCCAACAGCCACTCGGGAGAAGTGTATGGTGTTTCCTGAAACATCTAAAAAACAAAGCAACAGAGCCTAGGGCACTTCCACTTATGGTCCTATAGCTTAGGGAAATTAAAATCAAAAAGACACAGCCACCCCAAAGTTTGGGACGGCTCTGTTTACAAGAACCTCGTTTACGGTACATGTTCAATATCGCAGAAAGTGAAAAATGGATAAAGAAGTTGTGGTACTCACGTACAATGCAATATCACTCAGCAATGAAATCTATGTCATCTGGCCCATAGCAGCATAATGAGTGGATTCAGGTAAGATGACTCTAACTGAAATAAGTCACACAGAAAAAGAAACATCATAAGATATCACTAATACACGGAATGTAAACTTGGCTACACAGGAACTGGATTACAAAACAGAAGAGGGTCTCAAATTTAGAAAACCAACTTATGCTTGTTTAAGGGGAAAGGTGAGTTGGGGTGCTGCATAAAACCAGAGATTGAAATGAGCACAGATAAAGTTCCTTAAGCCAAATATATAATAGACAAGAGCTACTCCTTGCTCAACGAAATGGACTCAACACCCCATATTAAACGCATAAAAATGTACCTGACTAATAAGTATCTTAAAAGCTATGGATCGCTATGTCTCCGAAAGAGAATCAAGCATGTGTACAGGGGCATAAACGCAGCAGTGATAGGATTGGAGAGGTTCGGTGAGCAAATGAAGACCCTTTGAAGTCATATTGCATGGTACCCATTCCACGGGTCTCAACTCTCCAGCTTTAAGGGATTCTTCCTTCAGCTAAAGCATGCATGTGGAACCCAGAGTATGATCAACCGTGTGATCGGGAGACGTGTTCCAATATGTCTCAGTTCTCGTCCCCTGGTACTCGGCTGCAACATTCCAGACGCTTTACTAACACTCTCCCGACTTGGAGAGTCAGTGCCTTTAACCTCCTGTTTGGACCAGTTTGCAATTTCTGCGGAAGATGAACAGGAATAAGGAGAACCAATGAGAGACTAGCCGGAGGTGTCTGGACGGGCAAATTTAACTCTCATTTCCCACCAGGAAGAGGAATTAACCAAAGGCTCAGCGTGCCGTGCCGGAACCACATTAGGGCCTGAAGCAATCCTGTGGTGTTGCGGCCAGCTCACAAGAAAGCGAGTTGAAGAAAGGATCTCAGGGGCACTGTAATTCACAGACCTGCAGAGTTATAAATGACAGCTATCGTCCAAAAATATACTGAAGTAAGGCTGCCAAGAGGACTTGAAAGCGGGGCAGAATTGCAGGAAACCGATTTCAGGAGGTAGACTGGAATTGCATTTAAAGCATAGGAAAAGAGGCAGAACGTCGACAATGATGCACTTGCCCAAAAAGTGCGTATGCGTTTTTTCCTGAATATATTCAGGAAAAAACGCATACGCCCTTTTTGGCCAACCAAGCAAGCTTGCAAAGGAAATCTGCACTACAATGAAGTCTCACTTCCCCCCGGTCAAAAGGGCCATCTGAAAAAAGTGTAAAATCTAGAAAGGCAGAACAGGCCATGGAGAACTGGGAGCCTTGTTATGCTGATGGGCGGGATGTAAATTGCCAACAGCCACTCGGGAGAAGTGTATGGTGTTTCCTGAAACATCTAAAAAACAAAGCAACAGAGCCTAGGGCACTTCCACTTATAGTCCTATAGCTTAGGGAAATTAAAATCAAAAAGACACAGCCACCCCAAAGTTTGGGACCTCTCTGTTTACAAGAACCTCATTTATGGTAGAAGTTCAATATCGCAGAAAGTGAAAAATGGATAAAGAAGCTGTGGTAGTTACGTACAATGCAATATCACTCAGCAATGAAATCTATGTCATCAGGCCCGTAGCAGCATAGACTGGATTCAGTTATGATGATTCTCACTGAAATAAGTCACACAGAAAAAGAAACATCATAAGGTATCACTAATACACGGAATGTAAACTTGGCTACACAGGAACTGGATTACAAAACAGAAGAGGGTCTCAAATTTAGAAAACCAACTTATGCTTGCTTAAGGGGAAAGGTGAGTTGGGGTGCTACATAAAACCAGAGATTGAAATGAGCACAGATAAATTTCCTTAAGCCAAATATGGAATAGACAAGAGCTACTCCTTGCTCAACGAAATGGACTCAACACCCCATATTAAACGCCTAAGAATGTACCTGACTAGTAAGTATCTTAAAACCTATGGATTGCTATGTCTCCGAAAGAGAATCAAGCGTGTGTACAGGGGCATAAACGCAGCAGTGATAGGATTGGAGAGGTTCGGTGAGCAAATGAAGACCCTTTGAAGTCATATTGCATGGTACCCATTCCACGGGTCTCAACTCTCCAGGTTTAAGGGATTCTTCCTTCAGCTGAAACATGCATGTGGAACCAAGAGTATGATCAACCGTGTGATTGGGAGACGTGTTCAAATATGTCTCAGTTTTCGTCCGCTGGTACTCAGGTGCAACATTCCAGACGCTTTACTAACACTCTCCCGACTTGGAGAGTCAGTGCCTTTAACCTCCTGCTTGGCCCAGTTTGCAATTTCTGCGCAAGATGAACAGGGATAGGGAGGACCAATGAGAGACTAGCTGGAGGTGTCTGGACGGGCAAATTTAACTCTCATTTCCCACCAGGAATAGCAATTAAGCAAAGGCTCAGCGTGCCGTGCCGGAACCAGATTAGGGCCTGAAGCAATCCTGCGGTGTTGCGGCCAGCTCACAAGAAAGCGAGTTGAAGAAAGGAGCTCAGGGGCACTGTAATTCACAGACCTGCAGAGTTATAAATGACAGCTATCGTCCAAAAATATACTGAAGTAAGGCTGCCAAGAGGACTTGAAAACGGGGCAGAATTGCAGTAAACCGATTTTAGCAGGTAGACTGGAATTGCATTTAAAGCATAGGAAAAGAGGCAGAACGTCGACAATGATGCACTTGGCCAAAAAGTGCGTATGCGTTTTTTCCTGAATATATTCAGGAAAAAACGCATACGCCCTTTTTGGCCAACCAAGCAAGCTTGCAAAGGAAATCTGCACTACAATGAAGTCTCACTTCCCCCCGGTCAAAAGGGCCATCTGAAAAAAGTGTAAAATCTAGAAAGGCAGAACAGGCCATGGAGAACTGGGAGCCTTGTTATGCTGATGGGCGGGATGTAAATTGCCAACAGCCACTCGGGATAAGTGTATGGTGTTTCCTGAAACATCTAAAAAACAAAGCAACAGAGCCTAGGGCACTTCCACTTATAGTCCTATAGCTTAGGGAAATTAAAATCAAAAAGACACAGCCACCCCAAAGTTTGGGACCTCTCTGTTTACAAGAACCTCATTTATGGTAGAAGTTCAATATCGCAGAAAGTGAAAAATGGATAAAGAAGTTGTGGTAGTTACGTACAATGCAATATCACTCAGCAATGAAATCTATGTCATCAGGCCCGTAGCAGCATAATGAGTGGATTCAGGTATGATGATTCTAACTGAAATAAGTCACACAGAAAAAGAAACATCATAAGATATCACTAATACACGGAATGTAAACTTGGCTACACACGAACTGGATTACAAAACAGAACAGGGTCTCAAATTTAGAAAACCAACTTATGCTTGCTTAAGGGGAAAGGTGAGTTGGGGTGCTGCATAAAACCAGAGACTGAAATGAGCACAGATAAAGTTCCTTTATCCAAACATGTAATAGACAAGAGCTACTCCTTGCTCAACGAAATGGACTCAACACCCCATATTAAACGCCTAAGAATGTACCTGACTAGTAAGTATCTTAAAACCTATGGATTGCTATGTCTCCAAAAGAGAATCAAGCGTGTGTACAGGGGCATAAACGCAGCAGTGATAGGATTGGAGAGGTTCGGTGAGCAAATGAAGACCCTTTGAAGTCATATTGCATGGTACCCATTCCACGGGTCTCAACTCTCCAGGTTTAAGGGATTCTTCCTTCAGCTAAAGCATGCATGTGGAACCCAGAGTATGATCAATCATGTGATCGGGAGACGTGTTCCAATATGTCTCAGTTCTCGTACCCTGTTACTCGGGTGCAACATTCCAAACGCTTTATTAACACTCTCCCGAATTGGAAAGTCAGTGCCTTTAATCTCCTGTTTGGCCCAGTTTGCAATTTCTGCGGAAGATGAACAGGAATAGGGAGAACCAATGAGAGACTAGCTGGAGGTGTCTGGACGGGCAAATTTAACTCTCATTTCCCACCAGGAAGAGGAATTAACCAAAGGCTCAGCATGCCGTGCCGGAACCAGATTAGGGCCTGAAGCAATCCTGCGGTGTTGCGGCCAGCTCACAAGAAAGCGAGTTGAAGATAGGAGCTCAGTGGCACTGTAATTCACAAACCTGCAGAGTTATAAATGACAGCTATCATCCAAAAATATACTGAAGTAACGCTGCCAAGAGGACTTGAAAGCGG
Organism: Orcinus orca; assembly: GCF_937001465.1. NCBI lineage: Eukaryota > Metazoa > Chordata > Mammalia > Artiodactyla > Delphinidae > Orcinus > Orcinus orca. The sequence goes on from NW_026044021.1 coordinate 2,370,979, forward strand.
GGCAGAATTGCAGGAAACCGATTTCAGAAGGTAGACTGGAATTGCATTTAAAGCATAGGAAAAGAGGCAGAACGTCGACAATGATGCACTTGGCCAAAAAGGGCGTATGCGTTTTTTCCTGAATATATTCAGGAAAAAACGCATACGCCCTTTTTGGCCAACCAAGCAAGCTTGCAAAGGAAATCTGCACTACATTGAAGTCTCACTTCCCCCCTGGTCAAAAGGACCATCTGAAAAAAGTGTAAAATCCAGAAAGGCAGGAAAGGCAATGGAGAACTGGGAGCCTTGCTATGCTGATGGGCGGGATGTAAATTGCTAACAGCCACTAGGGAGAAGTGTATGGTGTTTCCTGAAACATCTAAAAAACAAAGCAACAGAGCCTAGGGCACTTCCACTTATGGTCCTATAGCTTAGGGAAATTAAAATCAAAAACACACAGCCACCCCAAAGTTTGGGACGGCTCTGTTTACAAGAACCTCGTTTATGGTACAAGTTCAATATCACAGAAAGTGAAAAATGGATAAAGAAGTTGTGGTACTTACATACAATGCAATATCACTCAGCAATGAAATCTATGTCTCAGGCCTGTAGCAGAAAATGACTGGGTTCAGGTATGATGATTCTAACTGAAATAAGTCACACAGAAAAAGAAACATCATAAGATATCACTAATACACGGAATGTAAACTTGGCTACACAGGAACTGGATTACAAAACAGAACAGGGTCTCAAATTTAGAAAACCAACTTATGCTTGCTTAAGGGGAAAGGTGAGTTCGGGAGCTGCATAAAACCAGAGATTGAAATGAGCACAGATAAAGTTCCTTAAGCCAAATGTGTAACAGAGAAGAGCTACTCCTTGCTCAACGAAATGGACTCAACACCCCATATTAAACGCCTAAGAATGTACCTGACTAGTAAGTATCTTAAAACCTATGGATTGCTATGTCTCCGAAAGAGAATCAAACGTGTGTACAGGGGCATAAACGCAGCAGTGATAGGATTGGAGAGGTTCAGTGAGCAAATGAAGACCCTTTGAAGTCATATTGCATGGTACCCATTCCACGGGTCTCAACTCTCCAGCTTTAAGGGATTCTTCCTTCAGCTGAAACATGCATGTGGAACCCAGAGTATGATCAACCATGTGATTGGGAGACGTGTTCAAATATGTCTCAGTTTTCGTCCGCTGGTACTCAGGTGCAACATTCCAGACGCTTTACTAACACTCTCCCGACTTGGAGAGTCAGTGCCTTTAACCTCCTGCTTGGCCCAGTTTGCAATTTCTGCGGAAGATGAACAGGGATAGGGAGGACCAATGAGAGACTAGCTGGAGGTGTCTGGACGGGCAAATTTAACTCTCATTTCCCACCAGGAAGAGAAATTAAGCAAAGGCTCAGCGTGCCGTGCCGGAACCAGATTAGGGCCTGAAGCAATCGTGCGGTGTTGCGGCCAGCTCACAAGAAAGCGAGTTGAAGAAAGGAGCTAAGGGACACTGTAATTCACAAACCTGCAGAGTTATAAATGACAGCTATCGTCCAAAAATATACTGAAGTAAGGCTGCCAAGAGGACTTGAAAGCGGGGCAGAATTGCAGGAAACCGATTTCAGGAGGTAGACTGGAATTGCCTTTAAAGCATAGGAAAAGAGGCAGAACGTCGACAATGATGCACTTGCCCAAAAAGTGCGTATGCGTTTTTTCCTGAATATATTCAGGAAAAAACGCATATGCCCTTTTTGGCCAACCAAGCAAGCTTGCAAAGGAAATCTGCACTACAATGAAGTCTCACTTCCCCCCGATCAAAAGGGCCATCTGAAAAAAGTGTAAAATCCAGAAAGGCAGGACAGGCCATGGAGAACTGGGAGCCTTGTTATGCTGATGGGCGGGATGTAAATTGCCAACAGCCACTCGGGAGAAGTGTATGGTGTTTCCTGAAACATCTAAAAAACAAAGCAACAGAGCCTAGGGCACTTCCACTTATGGTCCTATAGCTTAGGGAAATTAAAATCAAAAAGACACAGCCACCCCAAAGTTTGGGACGGCTCTGTTTACAAGAACCTCGTTTACGGTACATGTTCAATATCGCAGAAAGTGAAAAATGGATAAAGAAGTTGTGGTACTCACGTACAATGCAATATCACTCAGAAATGAAATCTATGTCATCTGGCCCATAGCAGCATAATGAGTGGATTCAGGTAAGATGACTCTAACTGAAATAAGTCACACAGAAAAAGAAACATCATAAGATATCACTAATACACGGAATGTAAACTTGGCTACACAGGAACTGGATTACAAAACAGAAGAGGGTCTCAAATTTAGAAAACCAACTTATGCTTGTTTAAGGGGAAAGGTGAGTTGGGGTGCTGCATAAAACCAGAGATTGAAATGAGCACAGATAAAGTTCCTTAAGCCAAATATATAATAGACAAGAGCTACTCCTTGCTCAACGAAATGGACTCAACACCCCATATTAAACGCATAAGAATGTACCTGACTAATAAGTATCTTAAAAGCTATGGATCGCTATGTCTCCGAAAGAGAATCAAGCATGTGTACAGGGGCATAAACGCAGCAGTGATAGGATTGGAGAGGTTCGGTGAGCAAATGAAGACCCTTTGAAGTCATATTGCATGGTACCCATTCCACGGGTCTCAACTCTCCAGCTTTAAGGGATTCTTCCTTCAGCTAAAGCATGCATGTGGAACCCAGAGTATGATCAACCGTGTGATCGGGAGACGTGTTCCAATATGTCTCAGTTCTCGTCCCCTGGTACTCGGCTGCAACATTCCAGACGCTTTACTAACACTCTCCCGACTTGGAGAGTCAGTGCCTTTAACCTCCTGTTTGGACCAGTTTGCAATTTCTGCGGAAGATGAACAGGAATAAGGAGAACCAATGAGAGACTAGCTGGAGGTGTCTGGACGGGCAAATTTAACTCTCATTTCCCACCAGGAAGAGGAATTAACCAAAGGCTCAGCGTGCCGTGCCGGAACCACATTAGGGCCTGAAGCAATCCTGTGGTGTTGCGGCCAGCTCACAAGAAAGCGAGTTGAAGAAAGGATCTCAGGGGCACTGTAATTCACAGACCTGCAGAGTTATAAATGACAGCTATCGTCCAAAAATATACTGAAGTAAGGCTGACAAGAGGACTTGAAAGCGGGGCAGAATTGCAGGAACCCGATTTCAGGAGGTAGACTGGAATTGCATTTAAAGCATAGGAAAAGAGGCAGAACGTCGACAATGATGCACTTGCCCAAAAAGTGCGTATGCGTTTTTTCCTGAATATATTCAGGAAAAAACGCATACGCCCTTTTTGGCCAACCAAGCAAGCTTGCAAAGGAAATCTGCACTACAATGAAGTCTCACTTCCCCCCGGTCAAAAGGGCCATCTGAAAAAAGTGTAAAATCTAGAAAGGCAGAACAGGCCATGGAGAACTGGGAGCCTTGTTATGCTGATGGGCGGGATGTAAATTGCCAACAGCCACTCGGGAGAAGTGTATGGTGTTTCCTGAAACATCTAAAAAACAAAGCAACAGAGCCTAGGGCACTTCCACTTATAGTCCTATAGCTTAGGGAAATTAAAATCAAAAAGACACAGCCACCCCAAAGTTTGGGACCTCTCTGTTTACAAGAACCTCATTTATGGTAGAAGTTCAATATCGCAGAAAGTGAAAAATGGATAAAGAAGCTGTGGTAGTTACGTACAATGCAATATCACTCAGCAATGAAATCTATGTCATCAGGCCCGTAGCAGCATAGACTGGATTCAGGTATGATGATTCTCACTGAAATAAGTCACACAGAAAAAGAAACATCATAAGATATCACTAATACACGGAATGTAAACTTGGCTACACAGGAACTGGATTACAAAACAGAAGGGGGTCTCAAATTTAGAAAACCAACTTATGCTGGCTTAACGGGAAAGGTGAGTTGGGGTGCTGCATAAAACCAGAGATTGAAATGAGCACAGATAAATTTCCTTAAGCCAAATATGGAATAGACAAGAGCTACTCCTTGCTCAACGAAATGGACTCAACACCCCATATTAAACGCCTAAGAATGTACCTGACTAGTAAGTATCTTAAAACCTATGGATTGCTATGTCTCTGAAAGAGAATCAAGCATGTGTACAGGGGCATAAACGCAGCAGTGATAGGATTGGAGAGGTTCGGTGAGCAAATGAAGACCCTTTGAAGTCATATTTCATGGTACCCATTCCACGGGTCTCAACTCTCCAGGTTTAAGGGATTCTTCCTTCAGCTAAAACATGCATGTGGAACACAGACTATGATCAACCGTGTGATCGGGAGACGTGTTCCAATATATCTCAGTTTTCGTCCCCTGGTACTCGGGTGCAACATTCCAGATGCTTTACTAACACTCTCCCGACTTGGAGAGTCAGTGCCTTTAACCTCCTGTTTGGCCCAGTTTGCAATTTCTGCGGAAGATGAACAGGAATAGGGAGAACCAATGAGAGACTAGCTGGAGGTGTCTGGACGGGCAAATTTAACTCTCATTTCCCACCAGGAAGAGGAATTCACCAAAGGCTCAGCGTGCCGTGCCGGAACCAGATTAGGGCCTGAAGCAATCCTGCGGTGTTGCGGCCAGCTCACAAGAAAGCGACTTGAAGAAAGGAGCTCAGGGGCACTGTAATTCACAAACCTGCAGAGTTATAAATGACAGCTATCGTCCAAAAATATACTGAAGTAAGGCTGCCAAGAGGACTTGAAACCGGGGCAGAATTGCAGGAAACCGATTTCAGGAGGTAGACTGGAATTGCATTGAAAGCATAGGAAAAGAGACAGAACGTCGACAATGATGCACTTGGCCAAATAGGGCGTATGCGTTTTTTCCTGAATATATTCAGGAAAAAACGCATACGCCCTTTTTGGCCAACCAAGCAAGCTTGCAAAGGAAATCTACACTACAATGAAGTCTCACTTCCCCCTGGTCAAAAGGGCCATCTGAAAAAAGTGTAAAATCCAGAAAGGCAGGACAGGCCATGGAGAATTGGGAGCCTTGTTATGCTGATGGGCGGGATGTAAATTGCCAACAGCCACTTGGGAGAAGTGTATGGTGTTTCCTGAAACATCTAAAAAACAAAGCAACAGAGCCTAGGGCACGTCCACTTATGGTCCTATAGCTTAGGGAAATTAAAATCAAAAAGACACAGCCACCCCAAAGTTTGGGACGGCTCTGTTTACAAGAACCTCGTTTACGGTACAAGTTCAATATCGCAGAAAGTGAAAAATGGATAAAGAAGTTGTGGTACTTACGTACAATGCAATATCACTCAGCAATGAAATCTATGTCATCAGGCCCGTAGCAGCATAATGAGTGGATTCAGGTATGATGATTCTAACTGAAATAAGTCACACAGAAAAAGAAACATCATAAGATATCACTAATACACGGAATGTAAACTTGGCTACACAGGAACTGGATTACAAATCAGAAGGGGGTCTCAAATTTAGAAAACCAACTTATGCTGGCTTAACGGGAAAGGTGAGTTGGGGTGCTGCATAAAACCAGAGATTGAAATGAGCACAGATAAAGGTCCTTAAGCCAAATATGGAATAGACAAGAGCTACTCCTTGCTCAACGAAATGGACTCAACACCCCATATTAAACGCCTAAGAATGTACCTGACTAGTAAGTATCTTAAAACCTATGGATTGCTATGTCTCTGAAAGAGAATCAAGCGTGTGTACAGGGGCATAAACGCAGCAGTGATAGGATTGGAGAGGTTCAGTGAGCAAATGAAGACCCTTTGAAGTCATATTGCATGGTACCCATTCCACGGGTCTCAATTCTCCAGGTTTAAGGGATTCTTCCTTCAGCTAAAACATGCATGTGGAACCCAGAGTATGATCAACCGTGTGATCGGGAGACGTGTTCAAATATATCTCAGTTTTCATCCCCTGGTACTCGGGTGCAACATTCCAGAGGCTTTACTAACACTCTCCTGACTTGGAGAGTCAGTGCCTTTAACCTCCTGTTTGGCCCAGTTTGCAATTTCTGCGGAAGATGAACAGGAATAGGGAGAACCAATGAGAGACTAGCTGGAGGTGTCTGGACGGGCAAATTTAACTCTCATTTCCCACCAGGAAGAGGAATTAACCAAAGGCTCAGCGTGCCGTGCCGGAACCAGATTAGGGCCTGAAGCAATCCTGCGGTGTTGCGGCCAGCTCACAAGAAAGCGAGTTGAAGAAAGGAGCTCAGGGGCACTGTAATTCACAAACCTGCAGAGTTATAAATGACAGCTATCGTCCAAAAATATACTGAAGTAAGGCTGCCAAGAGGACTTGAACGCGGGGCAGAATTGCAGGAAACCCATTTCAGGAGGTAGACTGGAATTGCATTTAAAGCATAGGAAAAGAGGCAGAACGTCCACAATGATGCACTTGGCCAAAAAGGGCGTATGCGTTTTTTCCTGAATATATTCAGGAAAAAACGCATACGCCCTTTTTGGCCAACCAAGCAAGCTTGCAAAGGAAATCTGCACTACAATGAAGTCTCACTTCCCCCGGTCAAAAGGGCCATCTGAAAAAAGTGTAAAATCCAGAAAGGCAGGACAGGCCATGGAGAACTGGGAGCCTTGTTATGCTGATGGGCGGGATGTAAATTGCCAACAGCCACTTGGCAGAAGTGTATGGTGTTTCCTGAAACATCTAAAAAACAAAGCAACACAGCCTAGGGCACTTCCACTTATGGTCCTATAGCTTACGGAAATTAAAATCAAAAAGGAAAAGCCACCCCAAAGTTTCGGACAGCTCTGTTTACAAGAATCTCGTTTACGGTAAAAGTTCAATATCGCAGAAAGTGAAAAATGGATAAAGAAGTTGTGGTACTTACGTACAATGCAATATCACTCAGCAATGAAAACTATGTCATCAGGCCTGTAGCAGCATAATGAGTGGATTCAGGTATGATGATTCTAACTGAAATAAGTCACACAGAAAAAGAAACATCATAAGATATCACTAATACACGGAATGTAAACTTGGCTACACAGGAACTGGATTACAAAACAGAAGAGGGTCTCAAATTTAGAAAACCAACTTATGCTGGCTTAACGGGAAAGGTGAGTTGGGGTGCTGCATAAAACCAGAGATTGAAATGAGCACAGATAAAGTTCCTTAAGTCAAATATGGAATAGACAAGAGCTACTCATTGCTCAACGATATGGACTCAACACCCCATATTAAACGCCTAAGAATGTACCTGACTAGTAAGTACCTTAAAACCTATGGATTGCTATGTCTCTGAAAGAGAATCAAGTGTGTGTATAGGGGCATAAACGCAGCAGTGATAGGATTGGAGAGGTTCGGTGAGCAAATGAAGACCCTTTGAAGTCATATTGCATGGTACCCATTCCACGGGTCTCAACTCTCCAGGTTTAAGGGATTCTTCCTTCAGCTAAAACATGCATGTGGAACCCAGACTATGATCAACCGTGTGATCGGGAGACGTGTTCAAATATGTCTCAGTTTTCGTCCCCTGGTACTCGGGTGCAACATTCCAGATGCTTTACTAACACTCTCCCGACTTCGAGAGTCAGTGCCTTTAACCTCCTGTTTGGCCCAGTTTGCAATTTCTGCGGAAGATGAACAGGAATAGGGAGAACCAATGAGAGACTAGCTGGAGGTGTCTGGACGGGCAAATTTAACTCTCATTTCCCACCAGGAAGAGGAATTCACCAAAGGCTCAGCGTGCCGTGCCAGAACCAGATTAGGGCCTGAAGCAATCCTGCGGTGTTGCGGCCAGCTCACAAGAAAGCGAGTTGAAGAAAGGAGCTCAGGGGCACTGTAATTCACAAACCTGCAGAGTTATAAATGACAGCTATCGTCCAAAAATATACTCAAGTAAGGCTGCCAAGAGGACGTGAAAGCGGGGCAGAATTGCAGGAAACCGATTTCAGGAGGTAGACTGGAATTGCATTGAAAGCATAGGAAAAGAGACAGAACGTCGACAATGATGCACTTGGCCAAATAAGGCGTCTGCGTTTTTTCCTGAATATATTCAGGAAAAAACGCAAACGCCCTTTTTGGCCAACCAAGCAAGCTTGCAAAGGAAATCTGCACTACAATGAAGTCTCACTTCCCCCCGGTCAAAAGGGACATCTGAATAAAGTGTAAAATCCAGAAAGGCAGGACAGGCCATGGAGAACTGAGAGCCTTGTTATGCTGATGGGCAGGATGTAAATTGCCAACAGCCACTTGGGAGAAGTGTATGGTGTTTCCTGAAACATCTAAAAAACAAAGCAACAGAGCCTAGGGCACTTCCACTTATGGTCCTATAGCTTAGGGAAATTAAAATCAAAAAGAGACAGCCACCCCAAAGTTTGGGACGGCTCTGTTTACAAGAACCGTGTTTACGGTACAAGTTCAATATCACAGAAAGTTAAAAAATGGATAAAGAAGTTGTGGTACTTACGTACAATGCAATATCACTCAGCAATGAAATCTATGTCATCAGGCCCGTAGCAGCATAATGAGTGGATTCAGGTATGATGATTCTAACTGAAATAAGTCACACAGAAAAAGAAACATCATAAGATATCACTAATACACGGAATGTAAACTTGGCTACACAGGAACTGGATTACAAAACAGAAGGGGGTCTCAAATTTAGAAAACCAACTTATGCTGGCTTAACGGGAAAGGTGAGTTGGGGTGCTGCATAAAACCAGAGATTGAAATGAGCACAGATAAAGTTCCTTAAGCCAAATATGGAATAGACAAGAGCTACTCCTTGCTCAACAAAATGGACTCAACACCCCATATTAAACGCCTAAGAATGTACCTGACTAGTAAGTATCTTAAAACCTTTGGATTGCTATGTCTCTGAAAGAGAATCAAGCGTGTGTACAGGGGCATAAACGCAGCAGTGATAGGATTGGAGAGGTTCAGTGAGCAAATGAAGACCCTTTGAAGACATATTGCATGGTACCCATTCCACGGGTCTCAATTCTCCAGGTTTAAGGGATTCTTCCTTCAGCTAAAACATGCATGTGGAACCCAGAGTATGATCAACCGTGTCATCGGGAGACGTGTTCAAATATATCTCAGTTTTCGTCCCCTGGTACTCGGGTGCAACATTCCAGATGCTTTACTAACACTCTCCTGACTTGGAGAGTCAGTGCCTTTAACCTCCTGTTTGGCCCAGTTTGCAATTTCTGCGGAAGATGAACAGGAATAGGGAGAACCAATGAGAGACTAGCTGGAGGTGTCTGGACGGGCAAATTTAACTCTCATTTCCCACCAGGAAGAGGAATTAACCAAAGGCTCAGCGTGCCGTGCCGGAACCAGATTAGGGCCTGAAGCAATCCTGCGGTGTTGCGGCCAGCTCACAAGAAAGCGAGTTGAAGAAAGGAGCTCAGGGGCACTGTAATTCACAAACCTGCAGAGTTATAAATGACAGCTATCGTCCAAAAATATACTGAAGTAATGCTGCCAAGAGGACTTGAACGCGGGGCAGAATTGCAGGAAACCCATTTCAGGAGGTAGACTGGAATTGCATTTAAAGCATAGGAAAAGAGGCAGAACGTCCACAATGATGCACTTGGCCAAAAAGGGCGTATGCGTTTTTTCCTGAATATATTCAGGAAAAAACGCATACGCCCTTTTTGGCCAACCAAGCAAGCTTGCAAAGGAAATCTGCACTACAATGAAGTCTCACTTCCCCCTGTCAAAATGGCCATCTGAAAGAAGTGTAAAATCCAGAAAGGCAGGACAGGCCATGGAGAACTGGGAGCCTTGTTATGCTGATGGGCGGGATGTAAATTGCCAACAGCCACTTTGGAGAAGTGTATGGTGTTTCCTGAAACATCTAAAAAACAAAGCAACAGAGCCTAGGGCACGTCCACTTATGGTCCTATAGCTTAGGGAAATTAAAATCAAAAAGGAAAAGCCACCCCAAAGTTTCGGACAGCTCTGTTTACAAGAACCTCGTTTACGGTACAAGTTCAATATCGCAGAAAGTGAAAAATGGATAAAGAAGTTGTGGTACTTACGTACAATGCAATATCACTCAGCAATGAAAACTATGTCATCAAGCCTGTAGCAGCATAATGAGTGGATTCAGGTATGATGATTCTAACTGAAATAAGTCACACAGAAAAAGAAACATCATAAGATATCACTAATACACGGAATGTAAACTTGGCTACACAGGAACTGGATTACAAAACAGAAGAGGGTCTCAAATTTAGAAAACCAACTTATGCTGGCTTAAGGGGAAAGGTGAGTTGGGGTGCTGCATAAAACCAGAGATTGAAATGAGCACAGATAAAGTTCCTTAAGCCAAATATGGAATAGACAAGAGCTACTCCTTGCTCAACGAAGTGGACTCAACACCCCATATTAAACGCCTAAGAATATACCTGACTAGTAAGTATCTTAAAACCTATGGATTGCTATGTCTCCGAAAGAGAATCAAGCGTGTGTACAGGGGCATAAACGCAGCAGTGATAGGATTGGAGAGGTTCGGTGAGCAAATGAAGACCCTTTGAAGTCATATTGCATGGTACCCATTCCACGGGTCTCAACTCTTCAGGTTTAAGGGATTCTTCCTTCAGCCAAAGCATGCATTTGGAACCCAGAGTATGATCAACTGTGTGATCGGGAGACGTGTTCCAATATGTCTCAGTTTTCCTCCACTGGTACTCGGTTGCAACATTCCAGATGCTTTACTAACACTCTCCCAACTTGAGGAGTCAGTGCCTTTAACCTCCTGTTTGGCCCAGTTTGCAATTTCTGCAGAAGATGAACAGGAATAGGGAGAACCAATGAGAGACAAGCTGGAGGTGTCTGGACGGGCAAATTTAACTCTCATTTCCCACCAGGAAGAGGAATTAACCAAAGGCTCAGCGTGCCGTGCCAGAACCAGATTGGGGCCTGAAGCAATCCTGCGGTGTTGCGGCCAGCTCACAAGAAAACGAGTTGAAGAAAGGAGCTCAGGGGCACTGTAATTCACAAACCTGCAGAGTTATAAATGACAGCTATCGTCCAAAAATATACTGAAGTAAGGCTGCCAAGAGGACTTGAAAGCGGGGCAGAATTGCAGGAAACCGATTTCAGGAGGTAGACTGGAATTGCATTGAAAGCATAGGAAAAGAGGCAGAACGTCGACAATGATGCACTTGGCCAAAAAGGGCGTATGCGTTTTTTCCTGAATATATTCAGGAAAAAACGCATACGCCCTTTTTGGCCAACCAAGCAAGCTTGCAAAGGAAATCTGCACTACAATGAAGTCTCACTTCCCCCTGGTCAAAAGGGCCATCTGAAAAAAGTGTAAAATCCAGAAAGGCAAGACAGGCCATGGAGAACTGGGAGCCTTGTTATGCTGATGGGCGGGATGTAAATTGCCAACAGCCACTCGGGAGAAGTGTATGGTGTTTCCTGAAACATCTAAAAAACAAAGCAACAGAGCCTAGGGCACTTCCACTTATGGTCCTATAGCTTAGGCAAATTAAATTCAAAAAGACACAGCCACCCCAAAATTTGGGACGGCTCTGTTTACAGGAACCTCTTCTGTAGCACAAGTTAAATATGCCAGATAGCAAATAATGGATAAAGAAGTTGCGGTACTTACGTACAACAGAATACCTCTCAGCAATGAAAACTATGTCACCAGGCCCGTACCAGCATAATGAGTGGATTGAGGCACGGTGATTCTAAGTGAAAAAAGTCACACAGAAAAAGAAACATCATAAGGTATCACTAATACACGGAATGTGAACTTGGCTACACATGAACTGAGTTACAAAACAGAACAGGGTCTCAAGTTTAGAAAACCAACTTATGCTTGCTTAAGTGGGAAGGTGAGTTGGGGTGCTGCATAAAACCAGAGTTTGAATTTAGCACAGATACCGTTCCATCAGCCAAATATGTAATAGACAAGACCTACCCCTTGCTCAACAAAATGGACTCCACAATGAGGTATCACCTCACACCTGATAGAATGGGCATCATCAGAAAATCTACAAACAAAAAATGCTGGAAAGGGTGTGGAGAAAAGGAACCCTCTTCCACTATTGTTGGGAATATAAATTGATACAGTCACTATGGAGAACAATATGGAGTTTCTTAAGAAACTAACAATAGAATTACCATATGATACAGCAATCCCAGTACTGGACATATACCCAGACAAAACCATAAATCAAAAAGAGACATTCACCGCAATGTTCATTGCCTCACTCTTTACAATATCGAGGTAATGGAAGCAACCTAAATGCCCACAGACAGACGAATGCATAAAGCTGTGGTACATATATAAAATGGAATATTACTAAGCCATGAAAAGGAATGAAATTGGGTCATTTGTAGAGACGTCGATGGATCTAGAGACTGTCATACAGAGTGAAGTAAGTCAGAAAGAGAAAAACAAATCTTGTATATTCATGCATATATGTGGAACCTAGAAAAACTGTACAGATTAACCATTTTGCAAGGCATAAATAGAGCAACAGATGTAGACAACAAACGTATGGACAACAAGGGGGAAAGCTGTTGGGGGGGTGGTGGTGGGAGGAGTTGAGAGACTGGGATTGGCATGTATACATTTATATGTATAAAATAGATAACCAATAAGAACCTGCTGTATAAAAATATAAAATAAAATTCAAAATTAAAAAGAAATAAAATTTAAAAAATAAAACAGTAAAAACAATTATTCCCTTCACATACATGTATTTATATGAATAAATTATTTCCATGCTTATATCTGTAAATACAAAAAAGAGGAATAAAATCTACCTTGAACCAAAAACGAAAAAGAGAAAAAAAACACAGAACCCACCAGTTCCACAGAGGAAAACCGTATCAGGGCACTTGCTCCAGTTGTAAACAATTCTGAAGTTGGCCAGTGGTGGGGAATCGTCTCCCATTCAGCCAGAAGCCCCCACGCAACAAGCGTCCTCATTGCAAAGCTGGGGCACCATGCCGAGGCATCTGTGAGTAAACGTGAGCTGAGCCCCAGGCCAGTTGCTGCTGAACTATTCCCACCCGTCCCAGGTAAAACACCTGAATATATACAAGGACTTGAAAGCCTAGAGGAAGGGCCATAGAGCCACACGAGTGACAGCATGCCGGCCGACTTGGTGCCTGCAGGCCAGCCAGGATGGTCCTGGCCCTGGGTGCTCTTCTGGAAGATTTCCATTTCCCTGCCTGAGATACCCGTCCTGTCCCTGCCCCCACTGCTTTTTTCCTTCCTCACCTCTGCCCAGGGAGAAATTCCAGCAGCAGGTATGGGTGACACATCCTCTTCTTTAGCAGGTGGCAGCCTGGCAACTGCTGCAGAAAGTCCAGCAGAGCCCCACTCACACTGGGCCACCCACAAAGCCGTGGCCTCTCACTCCCTCCCACCAGCCCAGCCCCGAGACTGCTGACAGGGCAGAGAAAATGGCGTCAGGCACGGCTGCAGGGGCTCTTGCTGCCTGGAGTGGTATTTATATTGATCTCAACCCAGGCACACCTGGGGAGGGCTGGCCGGCACGGTAAGGCTGCCCAGGTCAGCCAATCATCACCCCTCAGGGGCTCACAGTTGCAGAAAATGGAACTTGCTGAACCGGCCAGGTCCAAGGAACAGGTGTGGGCTCCTGAGAGTCAGGATAGACAAGGGGCTGCAGCTTTGGCTTGTTTTCTAATCATTTTATCTGGCCCATGAGTGGGAGACAACTTCAAGAAAACCCTCTCCTAATGAGAGGAACCCAGGAGTCAGGGAGAGGAGGGGTGGGTGGTGGTTGGAGACAGAGG